>NC_045436.1:102250028-102255721 GCF_002776525.5 Piliocolobus tephrosceles | reverse complement strand
TTATTTATTTATTTATTTATTTATTTATTTATTTATTTATTTATTTACTTTTTTGTATTTTTAGTAGAGACGGGGTTTCTCCATGTTGGTCAGGCTGGTCTCAAACTGCTGACCTCAGGTGATCCACCCACCTCAGCCTCCCAAAGTGCTGGGATTACAGGCATGAGCCACCGCACCCAGCCTTTTTTTTCTTTTTTCTTTTTTTAGAACAGAGTCTCACTACATTGCCTAGGCTGGTCTTAAACTCCTGGCCTCAAGTGATCCCCCTGCCTCGGCCTCCCAAAGTGTCGGAATTACAGCCATGAGCCACTGTGCCCAGCCCATTGTCTCTTTTTATTCTTATAATATCCCATTTGGAGGAACTGAGACTCAAAAATGTTAAGGAACCTGTTGCCTATATATCACCTAGCTACTAAATCCAAAGCTGGGATCAAACCCTCTCTTGGTCTGGACCCAAAGCTTGGTCCCTGAGTCACTGCAAGTTTCTGTGCTCTCACTCTAAGCAGCTGCACTTTCTGCCTCCCTGGAATTAATAGGTCTCCCGATAGTCAATGCCTGCCTATATCCATGAGCCAACAACTCTGCCTGCTCTCAAAATGATATTTAGAAACCAATATTTGGGTATGATTTTGCTATTGCTATTGAGATGTCAATATTCCCAGGTCCTTTCAGGGGATTCAACTAACCAATGCTGTGTGTGTGTATGTATACACATACATATGAGCATATAAATATGTATACGAGAACACACATATAAATGTGTATGAATATGGATATGAAAACATATATGTAAATGTGTGTACATGTGTTTACATTTATATCAATCTTAATATATTAAAGACCATTAGGTCACTCCAGTACTTGCAATTCTAATCTGTCACGGCAAGGTTCACTCTAGTTTTCGCTATTTCATTTTTTTTTTCCAAAACCACATTCAGTTTTTTTTATTTTTTATTTTATTTTATTTTTTTAGACGGAGTCTCACTCTGTCACCTAGGCTGGAGTGCAGCGGTGCGATCTCGGCTCACTGCAAGCTCCTCCTCCCGGGTTCATGCCATTCTCCTGCCTCAGCCTCCCGAGTAGCTGGAACTACAGGCGCCTGCCACCGCACCCAGCTAATTTTTTGTATTTTTAGTAGAGAAGGGTTTCACCGTGTTAGCCAGGATGGTCTCGATCTCCCGACCTCGTGATCCGCCCCCCTCAGCCTCCCAAAGTGCTGGGATTACAGGCATGAGCCACCGCACCAGGCCTCAGTTTTTATTTAATTTTCCATTGGGCAATTTACATATCTGCCTCACCCTGTCTTTTAAGTTAGTATGACAATTTTCCATAATAAACTACTTAACGAGAAGCTTTGGTCAAGAATGGAATGAAGTAGCAAAAAAAAAAAAAAAAAAAAAAAAGGCACTGCTTTTAAAAAACCAACACTTTAACCAATTTTATATTCAAACAAAAACCACACGGTATTGGCATGATACCTGTTCTCAGTGTTTCCTTGGGGCTGGCTTCCTCGCCATCGTGCCACGGCACAGCTGCGATCTTCCACAGTTTGTCCTGCTGGATGACGGAGGCTCACTCATCTTAACATTATCCAGAGGTCCCGGATGGAAGACTCGAGGGTCTTGAAATCCCAAATTGTCATGGCTCCATCAATGCCAGTAGTGCAAACTTTGTGACAATCTTGCTTGTCCACCTCGAAGAGACTTGAGTGATGCTATTCGGATGGATACGGCGTCTCCAAGGTCGTGTTGCGGTCCTCAGTCGTCCCTGTTGTGGAAGTGTTCCATGGTAGACATGTTGCATTGGATGCTCTGTTTCGGAATGTCTAACTTGGAGATGAAGGTCAGGCAGCCTTGGTCATCGTAAAGAGCTTTGGACAGCAGTCATGGCCAGCAGCCACCACGTCGTTCTCTGAGACAAATGAAACACTCAGGAGCGGCAGGAACTCCGTGTGAGACCTGCCCACTTTTTGAGGCATCAGCAACAGACACGGTGCTGTCGTGGCTGACCCAGGCCAGGCGGCTCCCACTGGCAGAGAAGCTGACCCCATGGACCCAGCCACCAGTGCCACTGCCACCAAACTCTTACATCAGCTACCCAAAAGGCATCTTGCTGCCCCAGTGCATACTGACTGGTTTTTCATCCACTTTTTTTTTTTTTAATTTATTTTTTGAGACGGAGTCTCGCTTTGTCACCCAGGCTGGAGTGCAGTGGCGCAATCTCGACTCACTGTGAACTCCGCCTCCAGGGTTCACGCCATTCTCCTGCCTCAGCCTCCCGAGTCATCCACTTCTTTAATGCAGGCAGAAAACAGTCTGCATTTGAAGTCACATGGTCCTGCTGCCAGCAAAACGTTGTTGGGATGGCAATCCAAGCTGAGCACTGTGGAGCGAATTGGCTTTTTAATGTGCTTGCTCACCCATCGGTCATTTTCAGACTTGAAGTAACAAACAGAAACGAATCGTGCTCCACTTTCCAAAGCAAATTTGTTCTCTAGTGGGGACTACTTCACAAAAGTAGCTGCACAGTTAATTCTCAGGATCACCAGGGTTGGCTTCCAGACACCATCTTTCTGACTCCAGACATAGGCACTGTGGTCTGCCCGGCAAGTGATGATGCGGTCGCTCTTGGGAGCCCAGTCAATACCTGTTGATACGTCCGTTGCGCTCCTTGAGTTCATGGGCTTTCACCCACCGGCTCCCGTTCTTCTTCTTCCTTTTTTTTTTTTTGCTTTTTGTTTTTTGTTTTTTGACGGAGTCTGGCTTATTGTCCAGGCTGGAGTGCAGTGGCATGATCTCGGCTCACTGCAACCTCCATTTCTCCGGTGCAAGCAATTCTCCTGTCTCAGCCTCCCTAGTAACAGGGATTACAGGCACATACCACCACGCCTGGCTAATTTTTGTATTTTTAGTAGAGATGGGGTTTCACCATCTTGGCCAGTCTGGTCTTTTACTCCTGACCCCGTGATCCACCCGCCGCGGCCTCCCAAAGTGCTGGGATTACAGGCGTGAGCCAGGGCGACCGGCTCCATTCTTCTGATAGATGTGCACTTTGTGATGATTGGAACTGAGGGCAATCTGGGTACGATCCTTGTTCCAGGCATGACAGGTGATTGGCTCTAATAAAAACTGATGCAGTGACATTATTCTTAGTGTTTTCAAAGGAGAGAAAGCTGGGGTCGGGGAAGTCCCAACGGGCTGGGAGTGGAGGATTTCCGGACTCTGGGCAGTCAACGCAAACGGGCTCGCCACGGGGACGGAGGACTAGTTTTTTCTCTTTCTATACTTTAATCCCTTCTCTGACAGTGAGAAACCTGACCCTCATTATCTTTCACATATTAATTTACCTGAATATATTAATCTTCCTGAATAAGACCAACGTCCCATCACCTCCTCCTTTCCCTCCCCATGCAGACATCCTCCTCACCTCATTGTATTCTGATATGCAATACCAGGCCACGGCAGGCCTGTGGGTGAAAGCCCTCCCATGTCATTTGTGCTGTTGAGTTCTCTGAGCTGCTTCCCTGCATAAGCAGCTTCCATCCATCAGCCTCCCCAGTTCTGACTCCCCACACAGGTTGCTCCCATGTATGGATGACTTCCTCTCCTTTCTTGGGCTCCAGCACCCAGTGCTGGGCCATTTCCATGAATGGATATCCTCCTAACTCCTTTAGGTTCTGACTCTTCACATCAGGCTACCTCCATGTCTACCCAAAACCTGTGAATGTGATTATTCAGAAATAGAGTCACGGCAGATGTAATCAAGTTAAGATGAAGTCATATGGCTTTAGGGTGGGCCTTAATTCAATGACTGATGTACTTATAAGAAGACGGAAGTCCTGGAGCGGTGGTTCATGCCTGTAATCCCAGCACTTTGGGAGGCCAAGGTGGGCAGATCACCTGAGATTGGGAGTTTAAGACCAGTTTGATCAACATGGAGAAAGAAACCCCATCTCTACTAAAAATACAACATTAGCTGGGAGTGGTGGCACATGCCTGTAATCCCAGCTACTTGGGAGGCTGAGGCAGGAGAATCGCTTGAACCTGGGAGGCAGAGGTTGCAGTGAGCCGAGATCATACCATTAAACTCCAGCCTGGGCAACAAGACTGAAACTCCGTCTCAAAAGAAAAAAGAAGAAGAAGAAGAGGGAAATTTGGACTCAGATATACAAGGAAAATGCCATGTGATGATGGAGGCAGAGGTTGCAGTGATACGTCTACAAGCTAAGGAACACCAAGGAGTGGCAGCAACCACCAGAAGCTAGGAAGAGGGAATGAACAATTCTCCCCTAGAGGCTTGAGAGACAGCATGGCCTGCTGACATTTTGCTCTCAGACTTCTGACCTCTAGAACTATGAGACAATACCTTTCTGTTGCTTTAAGCCACCTGGTTTGTGGTCATTTGTTACAGAAGCCCTAGGGAAGTAATACATCTACTTTGTCTGGAGCAAGAAGACAGAAGTATGTACTTCCATTGATTTATGTGCAGTTGCTAAGAATTTGGTTGGATGGTCAAGGAAGGAAGAAGATTGAAAGACTTGACAAAGAAGTATGGGGAATAGGTATGTTGATGCACCTTTTGGAAAGGACGTAGACTGCAAAGACATGTGAGTGCTCATCAAGGGACATTCACAGCTGAGGATGCTCTGAATAACCAAATGGACAAAATGACATGCTATGTAGATGCCAAAATAAAATAAAATAAAAAATAAAATAAAATAAACTTTTTCCAGACACTTAATGTTTACTCAATGGGCACATGAATGAAGTGGTCATGATGGCAAGAATGGAGGCTAGACATGGACTCAACAACATGGGCTTCTCCTGAAGCTCCTAACCAAGGTTAGCCAGGTAGACACTATTGCTGAGTACCTTATCTGCCAACAGCAGAAGCCAACACTGACCCCTGATATGGCACCATTGCCATATGATTAGCAGCTGTCTGGTAGCAGGCTGATTATACTGGAACTCTTCCATTACTGAGAGGGCAGAAATTCATTCTTATTAGAATTGACACATATTCTGTGTATAGATGCCTTTTCTACTCCTAATGATTCTGCCAGAACCTCCACAGACTCATAGAATACCTTGTCCACTATCATGGTATTCCACAGAGCACTGCTTCTGCTCAAGAAATTCATTTCATGGTGATGGGAATACAGCAGTGAACTCATGCCTATAGAATGCAGATACTCCATCATCTACAAGTGGCTTCCCTAACTTAAAGGCAAAATTGCTTACTGAAAACTCATTTATGCTGCCTGTCTTAGTCTGTTTGAGCTCCAATAACAAAATACTATGGACTAGGTGGTTTATAAACCAGAGAAATTTACAGTCATGGCTGGGTGTGATGTCTTAAGCCTACAATCTCAACACTTTGGGAGGCCGAGGTGGGAAGATTGCTTAAGGCCAGGAGGTCAAGATCAGCTTGGGCAACATAGTAAGACATTTCTACAAAAAAAAAAAAAAAAAATTAGCTGGGCTTGGTGGCATGTGCCTGTAGCCCTAGCTACTCAGGAAGTTGAGGTGAATGAATCCCTTGAGCCCAGGAATTCAAGGCTGTAATGAGCTATGATCATGTCAGTTCACTGCACCCTGGGCAGCAGAATCAGACTTGGTCTTCAAAAAAGAGTAAAGAGAGAAGGAAGGAAGGAAGGAAGGAAGGAAGGAAGGAAGGAAGGAAGGAAGGAAGGA
>NC_045436.1:102204339-102250018 GCF_002776525.5 Piliocolobus tephrosceles | reverse complement strand
GGAAGGAAGGAAGGAAGGAAGGAAGGAAGGAAGGAAGGAAGGAAGGAGAAAGAAAGAAAGGCAGAGAGGAAGGCAGAGAGGAAGAAAGAAAGAGAAAGACAGAGAGAAAGAAAGAGAGAGAGAAAGAAAGAAAAAGAAAAAAAGAAAGAAGAAAGAAAAAGAAGGGAAAGAAATAAAAAGAAAGAAAGAAAAGAAGGACTGATGGGAAGTAAAGAAGGAAGGGAGGGAGGGAGGAAGAGAAAGAAAGAAAGAAAAAGAAGAAAGGAAGGAAAGAAAGAAATGTACAGTCAGGTATCACGTAAAAACAGGAATACCTTCTAAGAAATGTTTTCTTAAGTGATCCTGTCATTGTGAATATCTTAGATTATGCTTACACAAACCTGGATGGTATAGCCTCCTACACCCCAGGCCATGTGAGATAACCTATTGCTCCTAGGCTACAAACCTTTACAGCATGTTACTGTACTGAATACTACTGGCAGTTGAAATGGTAAGTATTTGTATAAACATAGAAAAGATAATGTGTTGCACTATCACTAGGTATAGGAATTTTTCAACTCTACTATAATCATATGTGACCATCCATCATTGACCAATATGTCACTATGCAATGCAAGATCAAGGTACCATCCATTTCTGTGTCTGGTGAGATCTCTCTTCTGGATAGACAACCTTCTTCTCACTCTAACGTCACATGGCATAAGGGGTGATGGGTCTCTCTCAGTCCTTTTTTTATTTATAAAGGCGCTAATCCCATTCATGAGGGCTATGCCTTCCTGACCTCCCAAAGGCCCCACTTCCAAGTACTATCACCTTGGGGGTAAGGATTTCAACATATGAATTTTGGGGGAACATAAACATTTAGACCACAGCAGTGCCAGATGTGAAACTACACATTTAAAAATAGGATTTTGACTTGTACGATGCAGTATATGCTTTGAATCAGAGACCATGATGTAGTGCCATCTCCTCCACAGCCAGAACAAGAGTCCAGGAATCAAGGATTATGAGTGGGAGTGGCTCCTTTCACTACTGTATCAAATTACCCACTTATAAAATGTTTCTTCCTATCCTGGCAACTCTGAGATTTGCTGATGTGAAAGTTTTTGTTCTCAAGAGAGAAATGTTTCGATCAGAAATATAACTATGTATCCAGTCCACTACACTGGAAGATGAGGATACAACCTGACCATCTTGGGCTACTTATGTCACAAACTAACAGGTAGAATAAGTGGTTTCTATACTGCTGGTGATTGATTCCAACTACCAAAGGGGAACTTAGGTTACTGCTAAACCACGAGTGCAAAGAGAACTATGTATAGAACCCAGGGGATTTCCTGGAACATCTCTTAATACTTCCATGTCTGCATTAGTCAGGGTTCTCCAGAGAGACAGAACCAACTCTGTGTGTGTGTGTGTGTGTGTGTGTGTGTGTATGTGTCTGTGTGTGTGCGTGATATGGGGAGATTTATTAGAGGAATTGGCTCACGTGATTATGGAGACTGAGAAATCCCATGGCAGGCCATCTGCAAGCTGGAGACCCTAAGATGCTGGTAATGTGACTCAGTCTGAGTTCAAAATCCTCACAGCCTGGGAAGCTGATGGTGTAATACTCAGTCCAAGGCCAAGGGTCTGAGAACTGGGGGCATTGGTGTAAGTCCTGGAGTCCCATAATCAGAGAGCCTAAAATTCTGATGTCCAAGGGCAGGACGAGGAGAGTATCCCAGCTCCAGGAAAAAGAGAGAGAAGGAGAGAGAGAGAGAATTCCTTTTCTCTCCTTTTTTATTCTATATGTACTAAACTTCTCAGTAAATAGTCACTTGGCCATACCCTTAGTGTTCTCTCTTGAACTCCTGAACACACTTTTTCATTTTTTACATGACCAGGCTGAAACTTTTCAAATATTTCCATTCTGCTTTTTTTCTTTTCTTTCTTTCTTTCTTTTTTTTCTTTTTTTGAGAAGGAGTCTTGCTGTGTCACCCAAGTTGGAGTGCAGTGGCATGATCTCATCTAACTGCAACCTCTGCCTCCCAGGTTCAAGTGATTCTCCTGCCTCAGCCTCCTGAGTAGCTGGGATTACAGGCATGCACCCCCATGCTTGGCTTGTTTTTTTTTTTATTTTTTAGTAGAGGTAGGGTTTCACCATGTTGGCCAGCCTGGTGTTGAAGTCCTGACCTCAAGTGATCCACCTGTCTCAGCCTCCCAAAGTGCATGGATGACAGGTGTGAGCTGCTTCGCATGGCCCCATTCTGCTTCTTTTTAAATTATGAATCCCATCTTAAGTCATTTATTTCCTCTTGTATCTTACTGTATGTGGTTAAAAGTAGCCACACGAATCCTAAAAATATTTTTCTTAGAAATTAATTTTTCCCAGCTGGGTGTGGTGGCTAACAACTATAACACCTGCACTTTGGGAAGCCAAGGCAGGGAATTCAGTTGAGCCCAGGAGTTCAAAACCAGCCTGGGCAACAAAATGAGACCCTATCTCCACAAAAAATTTAAAAATTAGCTGAGTGTGGGGGAGTGCATCTGTAGTCCCAGCTACTCAGGAGGCTGAGGTGGGAGAATTGCTTGAGCCCAGGAGTCTGAGGCTGCAATGAGCTATGACCGCACCACTGCATTCCAGCATGGGTGACAGAGCAAGATCCTGTCTTAAAAACAACAACAACATGAAAAAAGCTCTTCCATCAGATATCCTAGCTTATCACTCTTAAATTCTACATTCCTTAAAGTCTAGGGCACGAACACAACTCAGCCAAGTTCTTTGCCATTTCATATAGAGGATGGCCTTTACTCCGGTTTCTAATAAGGTATTTCTCTTTTCCATGTAAGACCTCATCAGATTGGCCTTTACTGTCCATATTTCCACCAATATTCTAATCATGGTCACTTAAGTCATCTATAATTAGTCTCAACCTTTCCCTGCAGCTCTCCTCTTCTTCTGAGCCCTCACCAGAATCACCCTTCATACTCCATTTACAGTAATCTAGTCTTTTCTAGCCTGCTGCTCCAAATTTTTTCAGCCTCTACCCATTACCCAGTTCCAAAGCTACTTCCACATTTGCAAGTATTTATTATAGCAACAACTCCAATCTTGGTACCGATTTTTTGTCTTAGTCCATTTTGTGCTATTATAACAGAATGCCACAAACTATATCATTTGTACACAGAAGAAACTATTTAGCTTGCAGTTCTGGAGGCTGGGAAGTCAAAGATTGTGAGCCTTCATCTAGTGAGGGCCTTCTTGCTGCATCATAACATAGTAGAAGGCATCCCAGGGCTGGAGAGCATGCTCAAGAGCAAAAGGGGTACAAATTCACTTTTATAACCAACCCACTCCCTCAATAACTAACCCATTCCTTTGATAACAACATTAATCCATTCATGAGGGTAGAGTTCCCATTACCTAATCACCTCTTAAAAGTCCTACCTTTTAACATAGTACTGTTGTATTGGGGATTAAATTTCCAACATATGGCTGGATGTGGTGGCTCACGTCTATAATCCCAGCACTTTGGGAGGCCAAGGCAGCTCACATCTATAATCCCAGCATTTCAGGAGGCCAAGGCGGGTGGATCACTCCTGAGGTCGGGAGTTCGAGACCAGCCTGACCAACAAGGAGAAACCCCTTCTCTACTAAAAAAAAAAAAAATTAGCCGGGCATGGTGACGCATGCCTGTAATCCCAGCTACTCCGGAGGCTGAGGCAGGAGAATCACTTGAACCCAGGAGGCGGAGATTGTGGTGAGCTGAGATCGCACCATTGCACTCTAGCCTGGGCAACAAGAGCAAAACTCCGTCTCAAAAAAAAAGTTTTCAACATATAAACTTTGGAGGAGAAATTTAAACCAAATCAATGCCCAAGAAAAAACATCACAGAAAACTGTCCCCCTCAAAAAAGTAGAGGCTAGAATATTAAGACTCAGACAATTTAGAAATGAAAGTTTAGGTCACTCCACTAAGACACCTGACCAGCTGAGCTTCCGGCTGAGAGCAAAGGGAATACAGAGTAGGTAGCGGAAGAAGGTCATAAATATCAACCATGGCCTCCTCATCAGTTAAAACACAGGGCTGTAGCAGGTTGGCTACATATTTTCTCTTTGCTTGTAATATGTATGTTTATTTGTAAATGTTAACCATTTTCTTTTTTTCCTCCATGATTTGATATACAAGTTGTTGGAGGTTAGCTTTACAATTTAGACTTTAGCTAACAGAATATTTAGTAAAGTGTGACTGAATTTGAGAAGGAATTAATAAACTCAGTATTAAAATTTTTTAATTTTGATTTTTAAAATTGTGGTAAAATATGCATAATATAAAATTTATCATTTTAATCATTTTTAAGTGTACAGTTCATTGGCATGAAGTACATGCATATTGTTGTGCAACCATCACCACCACCCATCTCTAGAACATTTTCATCCTCCCCAACTGAAATTTTATACCCATTAAGCAATAACTCCTTGTTCTTTCCTTCCTGCCCTCCAGGCCCTGACAACCACTGTTCTACTTTCTGTCTTTATGAATTTGACTATGCCAGGCACCTCATACAAGTGGAATCATATAATATTTGCCATTTTGTGACTGGTTTATTTCAAGTATAATTTTTTTAAAAGGTAAAATTATAACTCACATACAAATAAAAAATGAATATGTGTGATAGGTTTTATTTGCCTCATTAATTACTGAGGGAACCAGTAAGATGTTACAATTAGATCAAAGGATAATTCAAAAAACCACACATAAATAGGCAACAAGGAATGCTAGAATGCATTTATTGAAAAGATGCAAAATGGTCTAACCACACGGGTGGTTAATCGACTATATTCCACCAGACACAAATAATTTTCATTTTTATGAATTAAAATCCTTTGCATTGTTATTGGTTTTCTACAACTTACAGAGCTATAAAATAGCCCAAAACAGTGAAAGGAAAACCAGGGAGTGTGTCAAAATAGAATATCCAATAATCATACACATAGAGCATGAAAGGATATTGACAGTATAGCCATGAATGGAAAAAAGAGAAAGGTAGGGTAAGACTGTGCCAGTTATCAATTTATTGCTCCTAAGTCCAAAGCAATCTTTCTCGCTTTGAGTTACTTATCTGGATCTGGATTCCATGAACATTTCTCATTTGCCAGCTGGTGCAATGTTAGGCCTATCAGCAGAGGGCACTAGAGAGACACTCCAGGCATGGCAGAGGCGTTAGCTGCCCTTCCTAGATCTCCTTGTTCCTAGATCTTGTTCTTGTGGTGTCACCTATGGAGTGCCATTGGCACTCACTCTCCAGTAAGCTTCCACCTCACCCCAGTAGGTGACTTCCAGCTCACCATCCCCACCTGCAGCTGCACACCACCTCTAGCTGCAACACTCCAGTGAATTCTTCTGCCATTTACACATATCATTTCTCTGCCACCTAGCTACAGCCCCATCCTCTCCAAGGGGGTCTGAATTTTAGCCTCAGGGTCAAGATCTCTTCCAAGTTTGTTACTCCCTTGGATGTTCTCCCTCAGCCTTAGGGGTAGTCGTGCTGTTTACATTTGCTTTTTCTTCTTCTTCTTCCTTTTTACTTTTTAGAGATGGGGATCCTGCTATGTTACCCAGGATGGTCTCCAACTCCTGACCTCGAGTGATCCTCCTGCCTCAGCCTCCCAAGTAGCTGGTGTTAGCCACTGCATCCAGTTGCTTCTTTTTTAATTTAATTTTTGGAAACAGGGTCTTACTCTGTCACCCAGGCTGGAGTACAGTGATACAATCATGATTCACTGCAGCCTCGACCTCCTACATTCAAACTATCCTCTAACCTCAGCCTCCTGAGTAGCTGAGACTACAGGTATGCACCACCATGACTGGCTATGTTTTTATTTTTTGTAGAGATGGGGTCTCACTATGTTGCCTAAGCTGTTCTTGAACACCTGGGCTCAAGTGATCCTCCCACATTGGCCTCCTAAAGTGCTGGGATTACAGGCATGAGCCCTTGTGCCCAGGTTCTGGTGTTCTTCAGAGTTATCCTTTACCTGTCTTAATAGTTAACCATGTTTTATTAGTTAGCAAACTTCATATTACATTTTTTCTGGCTGGGTGCAGTGGCTCACGCCTCTAAGCCCAGCACTTTGGGAGGCCAAGGTAGGTGGATCACCTGAGGTCGGGAGTTCGAGACCAGCCTGGCCAATGTGGTGAAACCCTGTCTCTACTAAAAATATAAAATATTAGCCAGGTGTGGTGGTGGCAGACACCTTTAATCCTAGCTACTTGGGAGGCTGAGGCAGGAGAATCACTTTGAACCCGAGCTGCAGAGGTTGTAGTGATCTGAGATCGCACCATTGCACTCCAGCCTGGGCAACAAGAGTGAGACTCCATCTCAAAAAAAAAAAAATTTCATGATTATTGGTATAATTTCTGTCTCCTGATTGATAACACCATAAGCTTCTTTATTTCCTCCCTATTTATTTTAAAGTTGTCAAATCCACATTATTACCCTTGCAAAATAAACATATTAGCATGCTTTCATGTCCTATTAATATTTTCTAGGAATTTAGTTCTGAGTTGTAATTGAAATCGTTTCTATTTCTCTTTTCTTTGGTTCTCTTCTTTGGATTTTACTTACGTGTTTGATACCTTCTGATATCACTCCCTCTCTCTTTTTTTTTTTTTTTTCTTTTGAGACACAGTCTCACTCTGTTGCCCAGGCTGGAGTGCAGTGGCACAATCATAGCTTGCTGCAGCCTCAACTTCCCAGGTCCAAGCCATCCTCCCACCTAAGTCTCCCAAGTATCTGGGACCATAAGCACATGCCACCACATGTGGCTATTTCTTTTTTTGAAACAGAGTCTCACTCTGTCACACAGATTGGAGTGCAGGGGTGCAATCTCAGCTCACTGCGACCTCCGCCTCCGGGGTTCAGGTGATTCTTCTTCCTCAGCCTCTCAAGTAGCTGGGATTGCAGACGTGCATTGGCACACTTGGCTAATTTTTTGTATTTTTAGTAGAGACGAGGTTTCACCATGTTGGCCAGGCTGATTTTGAACTCCTGTCCTCAAGTGATCCACCCGCCTCAGCCTCTCAAAACTTCTGGGATTACAGGCGTGAGCCACTGCATCTGGGCCATGGCTGTTTTTTTTTTTTTTTTTTTTTTTTTTTTTTAGAGAGACAAGGTCTCACTATGTTGCCCAGGCTGGTCTTGAACTCCTGGGCTCAAACGATCCTCCTCCCTTGGCCTCCCAAAGTGCTGGCATTATAAGCATGGGCCACCACACCCAGCCTCTGATATCTCTTAAAGCAGTATGAATTTCTGCTTCTCTTACACTGTGGGTCCTTGTGTGACAAATTTTCTGTGAACTTATGTGCTTAAGGCTTAATGTCAGCTTTACTATGCTTTTATATTTGAATAATGTAAGTGGTAACTTATATTTTTGTGCTAGCACATTCTCACATTGCTATAAAAAAATACCTGAGACTGGGTAATTCATTTTAAAAAGAGGTTTAATTTACTCATGGTTCTGCCAGCTTATAGGAAGCATGGTGCTGGCATCTGTCCATCTTCTTAGGAGGCCTCAGGAAACTTTGAATTATAGCAGTAGGCGAAGGGGGAGCAGGCATGTCACATGCCCAGAGCAGGAGCAAGAGAGAAAGGGAGGAAGTGCCACACATTTTTAAGTGATGAGTTCTCTCAAGAACTCACTCACTGTCATGAGGATACCAGGAAGATGGTGTTAAACCATTCATGGAAATCTGCCCCCATGATCTAACCACCTCCCACCAGGCCCCACCTCCAACATTGTAGATTATATTTCAACATAAGATTGAGGCAGGGGGCCGGGCGCGGTGGCTCAAGCCTGTAATCCCAGCACTTTGGGAGGCCGAGATGGGCGGATCACAAGGTCAGGAGATCGAGACCATCCTGGCTAACACGGTGAAACCCCGTCTCTACTAAAAAATACAAAAAATGAGCCGGGCGAGATGGCGGGCGCCTGTAGTCCCAGCTACTCGGGAGGCTGAGGCAGGAGAATGGCATGAACCCGGGAGACGGAGCTTGCAGTGAGCTGAGATCCGGCCACTGCACTCCAGCCTGGGCGACAGAGCGAGACTCTGTCTCAAAAAAAAAAGATTGAGGCGGGGGACATACAAACTATATCAATTTGTTATATATATATATGTATAATAATATTTATAAATATAAGTACAAAATATAAGTACGAAATAAGTACAAAATATAAGTATATTTTGTATATAAATATATATATTTATATATATATAGAGAGAGAGAGACTGAGTCTCACTCTGTCACCCAGGCTGGAGTGCAATGGCATGATCTTGGCTCACTGCAACCTCCGCCTCCCAAGTTCGAGCAATTCTTGTGCCTCAGCCTCCCAAGTAGCTGGGATTATGGGCGTGCACCACCACACCTACCTAATTTTTGTATTTTGAGATGGGGTTTTGCCCTGTTGGCAGGCTGGTCTCAAACTCCTGAGCTCAAGTGATCTGCCCGCCTTAGTCTCCCAAAGTTCTGGGATTACAGGCGTGAGCCACCATACCCGGCCCCAAAATTATATCAGTTTCAATGATAATTTATTTAGAATTTTAAATATGAAATTCTAAGCTCTAGGTTTGTTTCACAATACTTAATAAATATTACTCCTTTGTTGTCTTGTAGCACATGTGCTGTTGAGAAATCTAATATGAATATGATCCTTGTTCCTTTATAGATAACATGTTCTTTCTTTCTAGAAGATTTCAGAATTTCTTCTTTATGTATGTTACCTTCATTATAATGTATCTAGTTTGGGCCTTTCCTTTTCTCTTTGGCACCTTTATAAATATTTTCAATCTGAAATCATTCATCTTTCATTATAAGAAATTTTCTTATAATTTCTTATAGTTTCTTTGACCATAATTTCTTATAGTTTCTTTGACTATATCATCTTTTTTCTTTCTTTCTTTTTTTTTTTTTTTTTTCTGAGACAGAGTCTCACTCTGTCTCCCAGGCTGGAGCGCAATGGCATAATCTCAGCTCACTGCAACCTCTGCCTCCCAGATTGAAGCAATTCTCCTGCCTCAGCCTCCCAAGTAGCTGGGATTACAGGCTCCTACCACCATGCCTGGCTAATTTTTTGTATTTTTTAGTAGAGACGGGCTCTCGCCATGTTGACCACGCTGGTCTTGAACTCCTGACCTCAGGTGATCCGCCTACCTTGGCCTCCCAAAGTGTTAGGATTACAGGCATGAACCACCGTGCCTGGCCTATGTTCTCTTCTTCCTTTTTGTTTCTAATTTCCCCTCTTGGGACCCACATAGATGCTGACACTTGTACTTCTATCCTGTCATGCTGGATGGACCCCTGTTGACTTCATTAGGGATGGCACCACGTTTGAGAGGCTGAAGAAGAGACTTGGAGCCTGCAAATAAGACAGGGTTTATAGAGGGGACTGAAATACAGGGTGGTCTACTGTTGGTGGGCTGGACAGGAGAACCACAACCAATTGTAAAAAGCATGCAATTTATATGGCATTTTCACTTAACACACTTCCCTAGCAACCTCCACCTGGCAATGTTCATTTAACCCAAAACAAAAGAGAGCCTCCATTCCCTGTACAGCCTGCACTCCATGGAATAGGCTGCAGGCTATGGTCCTCATAGATAAGGAATGAATCTCTGGGCTGGCCACTCCTGGATTCCTTAGTTTGGAACTCCAAACACACATTCTTCTTAGACCATAGGGTCATTCTCAGGGTATGCTTACGTTATTGCTGTCAGGTGAGTCTGCCATACAGGGTCATTCTCTGGGTATGCTTACGTTATTGCTGTCAGGTGCATCTGCCATACAGGTTCATTCTCAGGGTATGTTTATGTTATTGTTGTCACACGTGCCTACTGTACAATCTTCCATATTTCTTTGATATGTTTTATGTATTATCATTTTCTGCTGGCTTTTCCATCTGTTTAGCTGTGAGTTTTTAGAGGAGGGGCTCAACAAACCATGGCAAACTACAACCTAACACCCACTTTTGTAAATAAAGTTTTATTGGAATAGTCTATTCATTCTCTATGTACTGCCTATGGCTGCCTTTGTGCTATAATAGCACAGTTGAGTAGTTGTGACAGAGACCATGTGGCCCACAAAACTTAAAATGTTTACTATCTCGCCCTTTACAGAAAAAGTATGCCCACCCCCATTCTAGAAGACAGGAGTCATCGTGTTCTATTTTCTCTCCTAAGAGCCTAGAATGTACCCTGCCCCAAGCTTGTTGAATGAATGAATACATGAATAAAGAAATAAGCTTCAGGCCGGGCGCGGTGGCTCAAGCCTGTAATCCCAGCACTTTGGGAGGCCGAGACGGGCAGATCACGAGGTCAGGAGATCGAGACCATCCTGGCTAACACGGTGAAACCCCCTCTCTACTAAAAAATACAAAAAAACTAGCCGGGCGAGGTGGTGGGCGCCTGTAGTCTCAGCTACTCGGGAGGCTGAGGCCGGAGAATGGCGTAAACCCGGGGGGCGGAGCTTGCAGTGAGCTGAGATCCGGCCAATGCACTCCAGCCCAGGCGACAGAGCTAGACTCCATCTCAAGAAAAAAAAAGAAAAAAAAAAGAAAAAAAAGAAATAAGCTTCAAAGGACAGATATTGTATCAAAAGGTGGAGGCCAGGCATAGTGGCTCATGTGTGTAATGTCAGCATTTTTGGGAGGCCGAGGCAGGAGGATTGCTTGAACCCAGCATGGGCAACATAGCAAGATCCAGTCATGTTTTTTTTTTTGTTTTTTAAGGTGGAACTAGAGCAGTCCAGCTAAAGGGAACAGAAGTAGAATAAGTAAAGACATACAAGTAAAAATCAAGGGCAGCTTTCAAGTAGAGCAAAATATCTAGCAAAAGTGAAGCCAAAAAGACTGGTTTAAGAAATATTCTGGGGCCAGGCACAGTGGCTCACGCCTGTAATCCCAGCACTTTGGGAGGCTGAGGCAGGTGGATCACAAGGTCAACAGTTCAAGACCATCTGGCCAAAATGCAAAATGGTGAAACCCTGTCTCTAGTAAAAACACAAAAATTAGCCGGACTTGGTGGCAGGTGCCTGTAATCCCAGCTACTCAGGAGGCTGAGGCAGAGAATTGCTTGAACCCAAGAGGTGGAAGTTGCAGTGAGCCAAGATGACGCCACTGCACTCCAGCCTGGTCAATAAGAGCAAGACTCCATCTAAAAAAAAAAAAAAAATTCCGGAAAGTCTGGAGTCTAGAACGAGGATTTAATACTGAATTCCCTTTGCAATTGCCACATATATCACATGACTAGAGGTATAATTAAGGAAGATTCATCTGAGAGTGGAGGTTGCTGTTATGTGAAGTTCTAAGGAGCTGACTCAGAATGGTGACGGAAAGCTTCTGAGAGACAATGCAGCTGGGTGGAAAGAGACAGGCTTCACAGCCAAACAAATGTCTACACCCCAGCCCCACAACATCCCAGCTGTGTGACGTTAGGCATGTTGCTCAATCTTTCTGATTTGTAGCTCTCCATTTGTCAAACATGGTGATTCAGTGAGAATCCTGTTACAAAAATAACACTCATGCCAGGTAGTTCAATGGAGAGAATTTAATACCGAAAGACCCAAAAGGGGAAGGTCAGACTACTCAGGGATTAAGCAACTGCCACCCTAAGGTCCGGGGACTAAGGGAGAACTTAGTGTTACAGGAGCTCAGGAGGCAGAGCTGTTCATTGGGATCTGTAGAAGCTGGGGCTACAGAGGAGGTGCTGCCACTGGGCCAGAGCCATTGCCCAGAGCAGAGAAAGAAGAGAAATACCCAGGAGTTGCCTCTCTTCCTGCCCTTCTATCTCCTCCCAGTGCCTGCCATTGGCCAAACCCACCCAGAAGCCAGTTTCTCAGCAAAGAAGCCCTGAAAAGGTGGTTTGGGAGAATCCGCTCCGTGACTGAAGGCAGAGTAGAGGAAGCGCACCTAGACTAGACTAGACTAGATTTGAGGCAAACAAGCAAATGACCTGTGCCATCCATCTCTGATTTGAGGTTGTGGTGAGGCAGGATGAGCTGACACTGTGGGCTTCCACATAGTCAATCAGTAAATGGTAAACATTCTTTTTTTCTTTGTAAATCTCCATCCTCATTTTTTACCATTCGTCCCCGAATTTAGACATATTGACATCTTTTTAGTTTCTAAAGGTCACTATGAACTCTATGACTTTGGGACTTGTAGATATTTAACTCCCTCTGCCTATGAAGTTTCATGTCCCCGTTTGATCACATACATTTTCCCCAACTTCCTCTTTTCTTTAGTTTTCTTTTCTTCTTTCAAAAAGTTTTTTTCTTCCTCCTTCCCTCTCCTTCTCTCTTCTCCCTCTTTGGTTTTAGAATTCATCTTAGTTATTACCTCTGCCGGGATTCCTTCCCCAAGTCCGTTAGTGTTTGCTGGATGTCCCTGTCTGTGCTCTGATAGCCTCGTACGCTCTATCATGCATGCCTCTAGCCTAGCACTGAGCAAGACAAAGATTTATTCTTTTATCTTTCCATATGAGTTTTCTGTCGCTGCATAACAAATTACCACAAACTTAACAGTCAAAAACAACACCTATTCGTTACCTGACAATTTCTGTAGGTTAGACTTGCAGCACATTTTACCTGGGTCCTCTCTCAGGATCTCTCTAGGATGAAATCAAGGTGTAGCCAGATACATCTTCATCTGGAGGCTTGACTAGGGAAAGTTCATTTTCAAGTTCCCTTGGCACAAACCATTTCTTTGCAGTCATATGACTGTGGTCCTTTTTTATTTTTTGAATTTTTACTACTTGTTGGCCAGAGGCTATGCTCCGCTCCCAGAGGATGCTTTCATGTCCTTGCTATATGGTCTCTGTACAGCATGGTAATTTGCTCCTTTAGGGCCAACAGAAGAGAATCTGTTGCAGCTTTGGATCTCTCTGACTTACTCCTTCTTTGGCTCCTAGATCTTCTTTTCAAAACAGAGCTCACCTGGTTCAGTCAGGCCCATCCACACTCAAGGAGAAGAAATGAAATCACACGGGATTGGGAATCTTGGGAGCCATCTTAGACTTCAGCCTATCACACTCTCCTTCTAGATATGAACTCTCTGAGAACAAGGTTATTCTCTTATTTCTCTTTATATCCCCAGAATTGAGCAGAATTAGTACCTGACACTTAGTAGCTATTTAATACAAGAATAAAGAAATAAAACAAACAAAAGGGAAGATAACTCATAAGGAAGGGAGAAATTTAAGAGGAAAGTTAAATATGACTTGGTAAGTAATGGACACTTGAATCAGAATCCTGAGTCGGGGGCCAGGCACGGTGGCTCAAGCCTGTAATCCCAGCACTTTGGGAGGCCGAGACGGGCGGATCACGAGGTCAGGAGATCGAGACCATCCTGGCTAATACGGTGAAACCCTGTCTCTACTTAAAAATACAAAAAATTAGCCGGGCGACGAGACGGGCGCCTGTAGTCCCAGCTACTTGGGAGGCTGAGGCAGGAGAATGGCGTAAACCCGGGAGGCGGAGCTTGTAGTGAGCTGAGATCCGGCCACTGCACTCCAGCCTGGGTGGCAGAGAAAGAAAGACTCCGTCTCAAAAAAAAAAAAAAAAAAAAAAAAGAATCCTGAGTCTATAATGGCACCATTAACAAAAGTTGGGAACCAAATAACAGGAATTGGATAGTATAAGTTTCATGTTAGATACATTGAATTTATTTTGCCTGTGGGACAACCACATGGAATTTCTTGCAAACCAATGAGGGTGATAGTCTGGAACTTAGAAGAGAGATGTGGGTTGGGATGAATTATAGTATTGAGGGCTGAGTTCTTGAAGTTGTGCCATAGTCTTTAGGGTGCTCTTACCTCCAATCCTGCTCCACCGGGGCACTGTAACTTAACTTTTCTAGTCTAAACCTGTATATTATTTCTTTTCCTTCCCACTTCTCAACTATTTGAGTTTCCCATAATCATTCAGGTTTCCTTTTCCTCTTCTTAGTTAGTCCTCCAGATATAACTGTCAGCATGAAAACCCCACTGTCAGCTCCCTTGAGCCTGCTGATGTGAATTTCATGCTAACAGATATTAGTTGAAACACTTATACTGATCTAATTTTATGTATGTTAAGAACATGTCTTTCAGCCATGGAAGAGCTGAGTTCAAATTCTGCTTCTACTATTCAATTGGTTATATAATCATGATCAAGATGAAATATCTCTCTGAGGTTCTTTATTCATGAATGAGACAATACACCCACATTTTCAAGGAGATTAAACAAAGTTATATGTGTACAATGTCTGGGAAATTGTGGAAACGCAGTTAAATCCCTACATTTGTTTTGCGGGATGAAAAAATATTATTGTGCTCACATTGTGTTTTGTTCCAGCTGCACTGCAATTTTGCAAATTACTATTTTAAATGTGAACTCAGTTTACAACTACATGACTAAAAAGCATTCACAGTTCCCACTGGGATTGGAAAGTAGTGTGTAGCAATGAGGAAAAATTCACATACAATATGAACCTCGCATTTGTTAGAAAAAGTGATGTCAGGTCACTAGGAATCAAGTTTTCTGCAAAGTATTCATCACAAAATACAGACAGTTATTTTAATAATAATAATTGTGCACCTGGTTCTTCTTACAGCAGGTTCACATTTGCATATCTGCCTCCCCGATAGAGACAGATAACTAAGAATTTCTCTATCTGCCCACAATCTATACCTGGCTTTCTGTACATTTTCTTGCATAACCTTAGGGATTATAATTGTAGCCTGACTATCTCCAATCCACTTTCATGTGGCAGTCTTGGTAATCTTTCTAAAACGCAGCATGATCAAATCAGTCTCCTACCCACTGCATTTAGGATGAAAGGAAAGGTCCATAGGTTGGCATGTGGGGCCCTTCACTATCAGTTTCTGGCTGACCTTTCCTGTCCTATTTCATATCACTGCCCTCCTCATAATCTTTGCCTTGAAATCCTGCTCCTCCTCGTGGTTTGTGTTCTTTTTTGGGAACTGGGCTTTCCTCTACTTCCCTTAACCTGGCTTAGACTAATCTTTCCTCCTTTTTCCTCCCTCCTCAGTGCCAGCATCTCCCTCTCCTCATCTACACCACTTTCCCCTGAGTGCGCGTTGGCTGTTTAATTTTATATATATAATTTTTTTTTCTTTTTTTTTTTGAGGCAGGGTCTCATTCTATCACCCAGGCTGGAGTGCAGTGGCATGATCATACCTCAATGCATCCTCGATCTTCAGGGCTTAAGTTATCCCCCTACCTCAACCCTTGAAGTAGCTGGGACCTCGCCAAGTAGTTGTGCACGACCACTCCTAGCTAATTTTTTTGCTTTCTGTAGATACAGGATCTCACTACATTGCCTAGGCTGGTCTTGAACTCCTGGGTACAAGTGATCCTCTTGCCTCATCCTTCCAATGTGCTGGGATTATAGACATAATCTACCGTGCCTGGCCTTATTCTATCTTTAATCATAAGTATATGCTCAGTTTAAGATTTATTTATGCCGGGTGTGGTGGCTCACACCAGTAATCCCAGCACTTTGGGAGGCCAAGGCAGGCGGATAACCTGAGGTTGGGAGTTCGAGACCAGCCTGACCAACATGGAGAAATACCCATCTCTACTAAAAATACAAAATAAGCTGGGCACGGGGGCGCATACCTATAATCCCAGCTACTTGGGAGGCTGAGGCAGGAGAATTGCTTGAATCCAGGAGGCGAAGGTTGTGGTGAGCTGAAATTGCGCCATTGCACTCCAGCCTGGGCAACAGGAATGAAACTTCACATCAAAAAAAAAAAAAAAGAAAAAGATTTATTTATATACTTTGGGGGAAGAAATTAATGCCCTTTGAGATATACATGCAGTCATTTGGAAGAACATAATTTAAACTGCTGGCTTAAAACGCTTGGATCTTGCACAACTGCAGAGTTTAAAAGTACTTCAGTTTGACCAAACAGATGTCCATGTTGTGAGACTGGGCACATTCCTCACCTGCCTCTATCTTAATGTTGTTTTCCCTCCTCATGGGCTGTTTAGGTGCTCTGAGAATACATCCTGTGAGCATCTATGAGTCCCAGGGGTTTTACTAATTTGTTATTAAATTTTAAGTAAAACCATGGCTGAAAATTGTCAGGTAATATCCTGGGAGCCCTTATATGAAGCAGCAGCTAAAAAGTGCCATCATCATATTCAAAAGGGAGATTTGGGGGGGGGGGTAGGGGGTTCTGTTAAAAAAAAAAGCACCGATGTCAGAAACATGCTTCACCTTATTAGAAATGTCATCTGAAATGTATGAGACTAGGTTGTCAAAATTAAGAAAGTGCTGGAATTTCACTGAGTGTGCTAAAAATGTAATTTAAGAATTCCTGTAAGGAAGATGATGGAGGAAAGTGTAGCTAACAAAGCTAAATATCTGCAACTCCATTACATAATTACTCTCCTTTTGTTTATGTCTGAAATTTAAAAAGTAGATACAAAAAAATTTTTAAAGTAGATATAGTGTAATCACTTTTTAAAATAGCCTTCTTACTGACTATTTATATAAAGTGACCCGCAGAAGAGAGAGAGGCATTTTAAAAAATCATAACTCACTGTCATGACTATCCTTTTTTATTCATTATAAGAAAATTAATTTGATTTAGTCTTTTTAAATAGCCAGTCACCATTCAGGAAATAAATCAATAGAAATGTGTATTGGAATTATTACTTGCTTGTTTCTGCTACCACACTGGAATGTCATGAAAATAGGAGCTCTGTCTTTGTCATCAATATGGCTTGTCACCTAGCACACTGCCTTAAGAATATTGATATAAATGGAATGAGCTACTCTCTGAACCAAAGTTACATCATCTTCAACAAAATTTTTGCAAAATTACATTCTTCAATTCCAAAGGCAGGAAAATAAAATTATCACACTTCCACTGTCAACATCATTTACTAAGTTGACCACAGTTTGAATAGCCCTATAGGAGATACTATGGGATGATACAAAATGAACACAAAAAAGGAAAACATTTTAGATAGAAGTGGTAAAAGTTTTCAGATTATAATATATTACCATGCTAATATATGTTTCACAATGAAATGTATTCATTATATAGGAAAAACGTTAAAATATTTGTTATTGATTAGAATAGAGATCAGTCTCTGTTAGAAACCTTTAAAAGGTGCACACTTTGTAAGAGGTGACTCCTGTCCCATCCTGCTCAGGGATGACCAAAACTTTCATCCTAGATAGATACACCACCAGGTTTCATCAGGGACACCTTAATTATTTTAGCTGTCTAGGTAAACCAATCTCCCGATAGGAGGATATGGAGTAGGGTGAAGAGTTATATTTTGGAAAACAATCCACGGAAAATTAAGTCAAGTAGCCAAAGGTTTAATTCGGAATTGCAAATATCCATCAATTAGGTTTTCAATTATGTGGACAATAAAAGAGTTGAGGAGCAGAGCAGCAGAGACAAAATTAAAAAGAGGAAAGAACAGAAGGCAGGGAGGGGCTTATTTTCATACATTATACCAATTTACATTACATATTATATTAAATTTAAGTAAGGTGCTTTTCTTCATCCAAATAATTTCACCCATTTTAAACTATAAAATATTGGAGGTGAAATCTCATCTGGGCCATTTGATGTAATCTTTCTGCGTCCCTTTCAGGAAGGAAGGTGCAACCACACAATGAAGACAGCCTGTTGCTTTCCTTGGTATGTTCACAACAGGAACAGGAATCAGGCAGCGACTTAACTAGACCTGAAGATTCCCCTTCTTCCCAACGGTCTATTTGTCAAAGCCCCCTGAACCTATTAGAATTTTCTGAGGTTGGGCTGGTGGAGGGCAGAAACCCGGAGGCTAGATTCAGGAGACCTGGTTTCCCATGCCACTTAGTAGCCTGTGACATTGAGCACAATACTTACTTTTCAGCGCTTCGGTTTCATTATTTGGGAAATGTGAACAATATATCTGTTTTATAAGATTGTTGTGAAGATAAAACAGGCCTGTGTGTGAAAGGCCTTTTCTAAATTGTAAAGCGCTCCCCAGATGTTAGTTATTATCTCCTTTAAAGGGCACAGAATCTGTTTCAATAGTACAGGAGGCTGCAAAAAGGCTCCTTGACACTTTTTGCTCAGAACTTGACCCTGAGCTTAATCTCGCCGTAAAGTGAAAGGGTTCTTGCGCCCCTACAGCAACCCGGGGCAGGGTCACCCTCGCGACCGGGGCGGTCACTGCCGTATTCCGTCCTGAGCTGCCGCTCCCCCACGATCCTCCCACCAATCCCGGGAGGGCCGCGACGTCCCTGGCCGCTTGGGTGGCGCCAGCTAGAGGGCGCGGGCCGGGGCGGAACCCGGTACCGCGGCTCGGGAGAAGGTGGGGGCGGGGTGAGGGGGCGGGGCCTCGCGCGGAGGGCGTGGCCTCGGGGCGTCCCGGGCGGCCGGCGCACGGAGCTTCCCAGCCAGCTAGCGAGCGACGGGCGCGCGCAGCCCCTGCGCACTCGGCCGCCGCCTGCGCGCGTTGCGGCCGCAGCTGCACCCTTTCCTCCGCGGTTCCGCAGCCGAGCCCCGGCAGGACGCGCTCCTTTGCGTTGTCTGCACTCGCGCCCCTTCCCACCGCAACAGGTCAGGGGAGGGCGGAGGTGACGAGGGCGCCCGACCCGGGACTAGAGGACGGAAGGGTCTGGAAGGTGAGCGCAGCGCTGCGCCCCCCAGGGCTGGGGGTCGGTCTGCCTGGCCCCCGCCGCCGCCGCCGCGGACTTCTCGGAAGCCTAGGCTCTCCCCGCCTCTCTGCCGGCTTCCCAGCAAGCTGACTCAAGTCGCTGGCGTTCCCGCTTTTCCGGTGGGAGCCTTCGGGGAGAACGGCCGAGGGCGCAGAGCTCTCACTGCCCTACTTGCGATCCCGCGGCAGGTAGCGCGTAGAAAAACGGGACGGGGACACGGGAAGATACTCATGCGCCTTCCTCACCCCCAGCCCCCAAATCGGACGTTTGCCTGTGCACCCCGCGTTTTGTGGAGAGCTGTCCTGTTGTTGGGACCTGCTCCCTGAGTTGCGTAATGAGTCCCAGAAGTTTCTCGGGGGGGAGGGGCGGGGAAAAGCGGGATTCTTCTCTCCTGCACCCCGGGACCCTCCCCTGTGCCTATTCTGGAGAGAGATGAGGGCTTCCCTTCGCGTCTCACTGAGAGCAGGAGGGAGGCGTGTGTCGGTGGTCCGTAGTCTCCGGGGAGGAGTTGGAGCCACATTCTGAGACTTACTTCTGGGACAGAGGGAGAGGCGTCTTCAGAGTGTGGGACTGGTTAATTTCTCCTGATAATGCTTTTTTCCCTCGGGTGTCCCATCCTCTGTGACCGTCGCACCCCAACTCTCCGACGGTGCGAGCGCCGGAGCCGGGGATTGAGAGGGGAGAGAAGGTGGAGAGTGTGAATCACACGTTACCTTAGTGTGATGGTAGTTACATTAATGGAGCTGCGACGGGCCTGCGGGCGGTTCGATACCGTCCTGATAGTTTTCTCTTCCCGGAGCTTCTCCACCACCAGCACCCGCATATTATTATGCAAATCATCCCGGGAAGGCACTTGGCTTTGGAGGTGGAGATGTGTCCGAATCTCCTGTGAACCAGTCTCTGTTGGGGGGGAAGGCCTTGCAGCCAAGTGATTTGTTTTATTTAAGGGCGGAGCGGAGATAATTTTAACCCCCCCTTCGTGCACGTTGTGGGGTGTGACTTACGGGGAAACCAGACTGATTAAAAACCTTCAGTGCAAACCTGTAAATTAAGGCGAAGACCCAGTGTTCCCTGGGACAGTTGCAAAGTGAGAAGAGCTCAGAAACTGAGGCACAGAAACATTAGGTAGGAGTCTGAGAGGCGTGGAGAATTTGGCTTGTGCAAGATTATTTCAGAGCAAGGTCCTGCGGTGTGTTAGAAGGTAGGTGGCTGTGGGATACTTCTCTCAGACCTGAGTAGTGTCGGCCTCTGGGTGGGGGTAAAAGTCACGAAAAAGACCTTTGGACCCAAGAGTCTAGGTTTATTTCTCTGGGACTGAAGAATACCTAGGCATGGCCCTGTTTCAATGTTTACTTCCTCTGTCTAATGTATTTCCTTAGCTCGCCTTTCATCTTTAGTGGGAAGGATTCCTTGAGTGGATATTCTGGAAGTAGATTCACCGGAGAATGGAAAACTCTGGATGGTTTGCCTGCTTTAATTTCAAGGTGTTGTCTCTTGTGGATGTTGGAAAGTATTGTACTTGAATATTTGAAGATAAATATGCAGAAAACCAGTGGTGAGAACTAAAGGAAAACGATCCAAGGGGAGACGAGGAGAGAAAGCAAGAGAATACATAAGTAATACGTAAAACTAGAGAAACTCATTTGAATTAAGCTATTTTTACGGAGAGAACCAAGGAAATAATTTGGGATAGATTTGGTCACTTTGAGACAAATAGAGGTTGAAGAGTGGGACTTTTGGGGAAAATGAGTTTAGATATTGGAGAGTTTTCTTTTTTCAAATATAACTTACAAGGATGATGAGGCTGGAGTAGGTATGCTGCAGGTATGCTGCTGTGAATTCTTTGCTTTTCACCTGCAAGAAAATGAACTGTTAAATATTAATCTGCCTTATTCATTCACTGTAACAATTGAATTTGTGTCTTTGGCTTTTGCTTAACTCTTCAACTTTGCAAAAATATAATTTTGAAGAATAACAGTGTGTTAAATTAGCATACAAAGATCATTTAGAGATTGAAAATTTATGACAGAAGTCCAGGCCATTTTAAACATTGCTTTCTCCTACATACATAACAGGCATGCATTTTTTTGCCACCAGAATCACTAATCTACTATAGGGTAATAAGACCATGTCAAAACTAGCTGTCTCTTCTGTTTCCTCTCTGGTTTAACTGAATTTCGGAGAGCTGGTTGAGGTGAAAGTTACTTTTTTAATTGACTGAGATACTTGCTTAATTAGACTTTGGATTAAATTTGGAAGAGACTATTCAATTAAAATACATATATATGAGTTAAGTCTTTATCAGACACCTCTACAAGTCACTTTATTTATTTATTTTTGAGACAGGTTCTTACTCTGTCACCTAGGCTGGAGTGCAGTGGCACAATCATAGCTCACTGCAACCTCCAACTCCTGGGCTCATGGGATCCTCCCTCCTCAGCCTCCCAAATAGCTGGGATTACAAGCATGTGTCACCACGCCTGGCTAATTTAAAAAATCTTTTGGTAGAGATGGATTGGGGTGGGGAGGAGGGTCTGCCTGCGTTACCCAGGTGGGTCTTGAACTCCTGGCTCAAGCAATCCTCCCACTTTTGCCTCCTCAAATGCTGAGATTACAGGTGGAAGTCACCATGCCTGGCCTACAAGTCACTTTAGCCAGGTGATTGTTTAGTTGAAGTTTCATATTGCCTTGAAAGTTGAAAAGAGGGGTGAAAAAATTGAGCTTAGAAAGGGTAAGCTTGTTTTCAATATTTTTTGGAAAAGCTGATGGAGTTCTATGTTCAACTCTGTAATTTGTGGGCCCAAAGTTCCTTTATTTCCGGGCTCTAGACCATTAACTAATTTTGGGGGAGATTGAGAAAGTATGTTGGAGAGAGTGCAAATTAAGGAACCTCATTGGGGCCGGGCGCAGTGGCTCATGCCTGTAATCCCAGCATTTTGGGAGGCCAAGGCGGGTGGATCACTTGAGGTCAGGGGTTCGAGACCAGCCTGACCAACATGGCAAAACCCTGTCTCTACTGAAAATACAAAAATTAGCCGGGCATGATGGTGTGCTCCTGTAATTCCACCTACTTGGGAGGCTAAGGCAGGAAAGTCGCTTGAACCCAGGAGGCGGAGGTTGCAGTGAGCCGAGATCATGCCACTGCACTCCAGTCTGGGCCACAGAGCGAGACTCCATCTCAAAAAAAAAATAAAGTAAAATAAAGGAAAAGGAAAAAAGGAACTGTATTTACCATAAGTATATAGAGTTTCATAAGTGATGTTTTCCTCATTAAATAATAAATTCAACAATAGTTTCTCTTCCCAAGTGATGTTTACTTGGCAGTTGCTTTCTAGTAGTCTCTTTTTTTTTTAATACACAGTAGAAGCTTATTTAATGTTGTTGATTTGGATCTTAGATTTTAAAATCGATTACATAAACTCTGTAATCCATTTATTAAAATTCTGCCACAGCATGAAAATAAATGTGAAATATGTGGCTGTTTGTAGGTACACATCCGTTATTCCTGATTGTTTATATCTGGGCAACAGATTGTTATAGACTTGACACCATGAGACCCCCAAGGTCATCTGGGTTGCTAATAGGAGTTTCTGTTGTATGCCTTAGGACAGAACTTCAGTAGTATTCCCGAAGGGAAGAAAATCAGCTGATTTTCTTAAATTATCTGGCCCATTTTAAACATGACTAAGGATTTCTTGCTAGAGTGACTTTTTCCTATTAAAAGACTGAGATTATTGTGACAAATAGTGCCTGAAGGAATCAATTACATCATTAATATAATATCTCATATTCATTCCTAATACCATGTAAGTATTGAGTAGCTTCTGTGAGCCAGACAGTATCCTAAGCGTTGGAGAAATTGTGATGGTAACATGATGAAGAAAGAAAATGGGCCTATGCAGATGGAACTTATATTGGCACTTCTCTGTTTACCAACAGCTCCTCACGTGGCATAATCATTTAAGCCTAATTGTGACTCTGAAATTGGAATTTATTTTCCATTTTAAAATCAGGAAATTGAGTTGAAGAAGTTAAGTGACTTGACTCTGTGACTCAAAGCCTGGTGCCCTTTTTACTATGGTACACTGTGTTGGCTATGTTGATGTGTGGTTTCCTGTTTTTCAAGAATTACAGCTTGACTCTAAAATATAAATAGTGTTTCTCCTTGGGTAAGTAATTCTTTCTGGTCATTATGGGAATAAAAACAAGTATTTTCATTTAGGATTTTGAACATTTGTGCCTCCAAAGGAAAAAATTATGCAAACCTATTTAACAGACACATGGTGCTTATTTGCACTAGATAAGAATCCTTACCTTTCTAAAAATTAAATACAGGGCCTTACAGACTAGCTGCTTAGTGCTTGAAAACTGTTATTCAACTTGTGAAAGCTCAGTTTATAAATTTTTGAGAGCATATCCCTATGTAAATCAGGACGTACTCATACCATTTCCTCCTCTCTTATAGATACAGTGAATATGTGCAGTCTGGCAGTAGTTCTCAGACCTATAATGTACTCCTGAAAGGCTTATGAAAACACAGATGTGCTCCTCTTACCCATCCCCCGAGTTTCTGATCCAGCAGGTCTAGGGTAATGCCCAAGAATTTGCATGTGTAACGTGTTCGCGGCTGATATTGATGCTGTTATTTCTGGAACAACACTTTGAGAACCACTGCGGTATAGCAGAGAGTTTAAAAAGGTTTCTGAGTCAGACAGCTTGGGTTTGAATCTTGGATATGCTATCTACTAAGCTGTCAGACCTTAGGCAAATTACTTTTTTCAAGAACTATGAAGGCTGACCGAGCAATGCTGCTTATGCCTGTAATTCTAGCACTTTGGGAGGCAGAAGCAAAAGGGTCATTTGAGCCCAGGAAATTTGAGACTAGCCTGGACAACAAAGTGAGACCCCTTCTTTAAACAACAGCAACAACACTTGTGAAGTCTGAGATTTTACTCTTCTCTCAAGCTAACTAACCTGCCACAGTTTCATGGACCCCTGGGTTAGAGAGGAATGAATGACTTTATCACTCATCAAGATAGCTGCAGCCAGAATATCAACATTTTCTTACTCTGGTTTCCTAAGCCCCCATTTTCCAAAGGGTTATGGGAAGAGAGGATGAGAGCCAAGTGACACATGCAAAAACAGTGGGTTGCATTAACAGGAAGGGAATCCTGAGTTTAGGGAATCCTAATCTTTTTTGTGTGTGTGTGAGACAGTGTCTCACTCTGTTGCCCAGCCTGGAGTGCAGTGGTGCAGTCTCGTCTCACTGCAACCTTAGCCTCCCAGGTTTAAGCAGTTCTCCTGCCTCAGTCACTCATAGCTGGGATCACAGGCATGTGTCACCACGCCCACCTAATTTTTGTATTTTTAGTAGAGAGGGGGTTTCACCACGTTGGCCATACTAGTCTTGAACTCCTTACCTCAGATGACCCACCCGCCTCAGCCTCCCAAAGTGCTGGGATTACAGATGTGAGCCGCTGCGCCTGGCCTCCCTAGTCTTTTATAATTGTCAGTAAGCATATTTGCTCTTCACAGGGAGATTTTATCTTGTTGTTGTTGTTGTTTTCCTAATCATTAGAACCCGAGAAGGGAGGGGCTGGGTGGGCATGGTGGCTCATGCCTCTAATCCCAGCACTTTGGAAGGCTAAGGTGGGTGGATCACTTGAGGTCAAGAGTTTGAGACCAGCTTAGCCAACATGGTGAAACCCTGTCTCTACTAAAAATACAAAAATTAGCCAGGTATCATGATGGACACCTGTAATCCCAGCTACTCAGGAGGCTGAGGGAGGAGAATTGCTTGAACGGGGCAGCAGAGGTTGCAGTGAGCAGAGATCGAGATTGTGCCACTGCACTCCAGCCTGGGTGACAGAACGTGACTCCGTTTCAAAACAAACAAAACCTGTGAAGGGAGAGTTTTATCTTGATTATACTGCATAGTAAACATGCTGCCCTTAGTGCTAGGACACTATCCCTACTTTCCAAGGCTATTCACCATACAAACATCTTTAAAGATAATTTGGAACAGCTGGGTGCAGTGGCTCATGCCTGTAATCGCAGCACTTTGGTAGGATGATGTGGGAGGATTGCATGAGCTCATGAGTTTGAGACTAGCCTGAGCAACATAGTGAGATCTCATCTCCACAAAAATTAAAAAAAAAAAAAATAGCCAGATGGGCTGGCCACGGTGGCTCACGCCTATAATCCCAGCACTTTGGGAGGCCAAGGTGGGTGGATCATTGAAGTCAGGATTGAGACCAGCCTGGCCAACATGGCGAAACCCTGTCTCTACTAAAAATACAGAAATTAGCCCAGCGTGGTAGCACATGCCTGTAATCCCTGCTACTCAGGAGGCTGAGGCAGGAGAATTGCTTGGGGGTGGAGGTTGCAGTGAGCCAAGATCATGCCATTGCACTCCAGCGTGGGCAACAGAGCAAGACTCTGTCTCATAAATAAATAAATAAATAAAATAAAAAATAGCTAGGCATGGTGTTGCATGTCTGTAGTCCCAGCTACTCAGGAGACTGAGGCAGGAGGATTGCTTGAGCCTTGACCTAGGCTGTAGTGAGCTGAGATCCTTCCAGTGTACTCTAGCCTGGGCAACAGAGCAAGACCCTGTCTCGAAGAAGATAATCTGAAACAAAACAAAGACAATTGATGCCTCTGCTTGTTAAAATATGCACAAATACCACAGACCCATGGAGAAATTGTCTCCCAACACCTTTCCAATCCTCTGTTTTTTTTCCCCTTATAAAATGGAGCAAGCAGTATAGCAGTATCTCCTTTATTGACTACTTGAACAGATTAAAGGAACTAAGATCTGGCAAGTTCTTGGAGCAGAGCATAGTAAGTGCTACATAAATGTTTGCTATTATTATTCTTGAAGGAAGAGATTGTGTTCCAGTCTTTTTTTTTTTTATGGTAAATATTGTCTCATAAGATGAAGTAATTGGTTTACTTTGAATAAATTGCAAACTTTGAGTTTGTTCCAAGAAACTTTTGTAAGGGTCCAGATTCTGAAATGAGGACAATGCCTTGTACGATATTTTGCCAGCCCACAGGGAATGAGACAGAGACATTTTCTACCAATATCCATGTGCTTTTCTGTGTTTCCCAGCTTCTTTATGGTTATACAGAATCAGGTGACTCATCTGTCCAGATAAGCAATGAGTCACAGATAAGCAATAAACATTTATTTATTTATGTAGCATAAGTTAACTCCATATAGTAGTAAGTACTATGAAAACATAGAAGTGTGGCCAGCACTGCTATTTTTCTCCTCAGTAGCCATTCCTGTTCTTGTTGTCACTAAGAGAACTTTACTTGCTAAGGGACTACATTTGTCCAGTCTTAAGTAATAGATCATGTTTGTTCTCAGCCAGTGATGACAGTTTGTATCTTGATTTACCTGCTTCCTTTAAAGCTAGAAGAGCCCAGGTGACCTAGTTCTGGTTTTTTTGTTAGTCAAGATTTTTGGGAAGGATTTTCCTTTTCTGACAAAAATAGACAAATATGTCAGGCAGAGCCGCACCTTCCTCTTCTCCTTCTCTTTATGCCTTGAATGTGAATGAGATATCTCATTTATAAGCTGTACCATGACAAGCATAAAGACAACATGCTAAATAGGCAGAGCAGAAAAAGTCAGAGTTCCTGATGCCCTCATTGCATAGCTAACAGGATGCCAAGTAACCACCCCCTTCTAGACTTTCTATAGGAGAAACATAAACTTCTATTAATTTAAGCGGTTGTTACTTGCAGCTAAACACATTCCTAACCCATATAGTAAGCATAATGGAGTAGAGAGTACTCTACTCCATTATGGCTGGAGAGAGTCCTTGAGGGACAGCATTGTTACATTAGCTTTGAGAGTCAGTGAAGGCCTCTCTGAGAATGTGTCATTGAGCTGAGTGCCTAATGATCAGAGGGAGCCAACAACATGTGGGATGTGTACTTGAGTGTAGGGTAGCTCCAGAACCCCACCGAACAAAACTTCAAAGTGAAGAAGAGATAGTTGGGGAAATTGTATTCCTTTATGGATTTCTGAGCTTGTGAGGTCCATATGTATTGAGAGCCTAGAGGAACTGTAGATGATCAGATCAGTTTGGGGTCCTGGGAGATTATGATCTCTCCCAGGGGGTAGATCTCTCTACTTGGAGTAGAGTTCTAGAGAATCAGACTAAAACAGAATGTATGACCCATGACTTATCCCTGACACATTGCCTATTACCAAGAGACTGTTATTCCTGGGTAAAGGAGAAGTATAGATGACAAGGGACTAAACAGCTTACAGGCCTCTGGTCTGTGGACAGAGAAATTTTTCTCATATTCTCCTTTGGAAGTTAGATTGTGGTCCTGGGACTGGGGAACTACTTGCTCTGTTTGTCCAGTTAAAAGGTTCCCAGGCTGGACACAGTTGCTCACACCTGTAATACCAGCATTTTCGGGACCAGCCTGGACAACATGGCAAACTCCTGTCTCTACAAAAATACAAAAATTAGCCAGGTACGGTGGCTCATGCCTGTAATCCCAGCACTCTGGGAGGGCAGATCACCTGAGGTCGGGAGTTTGAGACCAGCCTGACCAACATGGAGAAACCCTGTCTCTACTAAAAATACAAAAAAATCAGCTGGGCATGATGGTGCATGCCTGTAATCCCAGGTAGTCGAGAGGCTAAGGCAGGAGAATCGCTTGAACCCTGAAGCAGAGGTTGTAGTGAACCAAGATCATGGCATTGCACTCCAGCCTGGGCAACAAGAGTGAAACTCTGCCTAAAAAAAAAAAAAAAAAAAAAAAAAAAAAAAAAAAAAAAAAAAAAAATTAGCCGGGCATGGTGGCACACACATCTGTAGTCCCAGTTACTCTGAAGGCTGAGGTGGAAGGTTTGCTTGAGCTCAGAAGGTGGAGGTTGTAGTGAGCCATGACTGTGCCACTGCACTCCAGCCTGGGCGACAGAGCAAGACTCTGTTAAAAAAAAAAAAAAAAAAGAAAGAAAGAAAGCTTCCCTAGTATATGGAGTTGCCGCAGCACATGGTTTGGCCAGCCAAAAAAATAACTAGAACAACTACTACTATTTATTGAATGTTTACCATGAGCCAGTCATTGTGCTAAGACTTTTACAAATATTATTTTATGTCACCCAACAACAATCCCATGAACTCCTGTATTACTGATGAGAAAGCTGAGGCCTTAGAGAAGAAGAATAATTTTCTCGAGGTTTTTTTTGTTTTTTGTTTTTTTTTTTTTTTGACAGAGTCTCGCTCTGTCACCCAGAATGGAGTGCAGTGGACTCTGCTCACTGCAAGCTGCATCTCATGGATTCATGCCATTCTCCTGTCTCACCCCCCAAGTAGCTGGAACTGCAGGCGCCCAACGCCACACCTGGCTAAATTTTTTTTATTTTTTATTTTTAGTAGAGACAGGGTTTCACCGTGTTAACCAGGATGGTCTCAATCTCTTGACCTCATGATTTGCCCTCCTTGGTCTCCCAAAGAGCTGGGATTACGGGCGTGAGCCACTGCATCCGGCCTGGAGGTCTTATAGCTGGTTGCAAAGCGGATCTTCTACCAGCATGTCATAAAGACTCTTGAGAGTAGGTTCCCCAGAGTATACTAGGTTTGGAGGCACTTAATGACCTAAGTGAACAGAATATTTCAAAACATCTTGAGTCACTTTTTATATTCATCTTCTCTCTTTTTTTCTCTGTATGTATGTGGTGTGAGTGTCCATAAAAGTTACATATATGTGTATATACTCACACATATATGTGTATACACATTCTTGAATTGTGAATTGTTTATTTGGGGAAGAAAAGCAATTTGATACACATGACACTTTAATTTCTGAATAAATTTGGTAAGCAAGAGAAGGAGGACTATAGAAGGGTCACTTAGATAGTAATGCACATTCCTGCCATGGAACATTCCAAAATGAAATAAAGTTTGCATCATTCACATAAAATTTAATGTGGATATAGCTGCTACGATGTGTCAGTGTGCTAGGTATTTTAGCTCGGTGATATGATATATGCTTCTCTGTTACTCTAGGTAGGAAGCCCTCCGTTTTACACGTAGGGGCACAGAGGCTGATAGAGCTTAACTTGTCCAAGGCGATCATGCAGCTCACTTGAGCCTAGCTTCTTTCTGCTGTACGGCACTACTCTGTTTTTAAATAGAGCCAAGTTATATCTTCCCTATTTTCTTTTCCTTTTTTTTTTTTTTTTTTTTTTTTTGAGGCAGGGCCTTGCTCTTTCACATAGGCTGAAGTGCAGTGGTGTGATCATAGCTCGCTGTAGCCTCCACCTCCTGGGTTCGAGCTACCCTCTCACCTTAGCCTTTTGAGTAGCTGGGACCACAGACATGTGCCACCTTGCCCAGCCTTTCCCAATTTTTTTTTTTTTTAATAAGACAGAGTCTTGCTCTGTTACCCAGGTTGCAGTGCAGTGGCACAGATCACGGTTCACTGCAGCCTCCTCCTTCCTGGGCTCAACCTATCCTCCTGCCTCAGCCTCCTCAGTAGCTAGGACTACAAGCATGTGCCACCATGCCCAGCTAATTTTTTTATTTTTTGTAGAGACAAGATGTCAGTATGTTGCGAGGGCTGATCCTGAACTTAAGTAGTCCTCCTACCTCGGCCTCCCAAGGTGTTGGGATTACAGGCGTGAGCCACCATGCTTGGCCCGTGGAGGATTATATTGAAAGATTGATACCATAACAGAATAAAAGGTGAAGATGCCCTTTTACATCTCCTGCTCTGGCCTCTTCACCAAATCTCTTCCCTTTCCAGAAAACTACTATTAACAGTTTGGTATATGCTATTCCAAACTTTGCGTGTATGCCTAAACTTAATAATAAAGCATTAAACAAACAAACAAAAAACTTGGCTCACATTGTACATTTTATTTAGATCTTGCTTAGATAAACCTATGTGGTTCTTTTTGATGTTTTAAGGCATCTCATTATGATGTATCATAATTAGCCATTTTTTAAATGATATGTATTAGGTTGTTACCATTTTCTTACTCTTACAAGCAATATTTTATTGCACATACCTCCTTGTACACATGTGACTGTATTTTAAGGAATGATTCCTTAAAGGAGAATTGCTAAATTGAAGCATACGCTAAATTCCTTTCTTAGTGGTGGTTTAGAATAATAATTTCCTGACTACAGTAGGCCACCATTCGAACCTAACATAACCTAACATTCATAACGTATCGTAATGTGTATCTGGGCTCTTCATACAGCTGTGGAAATCACACATCACCCTCAACAGCCTTGCTTAGGCTGACTTTGGTCCTTGTTGTGAGACACAACTGAGATATCAGTCAGTAATCTCATGATGCAGTCTTCCTGCCCCTCTCCCCCTCTGTGGGGAAAGATCAAGCCTCTCACGAAGTTAAGGGTTTTAGTTGCACAGATAGGTCCCTGGCTGTGTCCAGGGGCTCGATTCCTCAGAAGCTATGGTCTCTCTCACTTTGAACCCCATTCATCTACCCAAGAATCTGTAGTGCTCCTGAGCGGTGAGACCTAGGGCGTTGCTCACTCTTTCAGTCTTCTACTTATCAGTCTCGAGGACCCTTTTTCATTACAGATCTCCATGGCTTGCTCCTCACTTTAAGTCTTTCCTCAAATGTTGTGTTCTCTGACCACCCTACTAAAACTGCAGTACCCTACCTTGATTCCTCTCTGCACTCTATACTCCTATTTTGCTTTTCTAACATCTATCTATTTTACTGAATGTGTCTTTGCTTACCTTCTGTAGTATGTAAGCTCAGTGGTAGCAAGAGTCTTTTCTTCACTCTATTTATTTTTTATGTGTTTTGAGACAGGGCCTTGCTGTGTTACCCAGGCTGGAGGGCAGTGGTGCAATCTCAGCTCACTGCAACCTACATCACCCCCCCACCTGCCCCCACCTGCATCCCTACTCAAGCAATCCTCCCACCTCAGCCTCCTGAGTAGAGTAGCTGGGACCACAGGCATGCACCACCACACCTGGCCATTTATTTTTATTTTTAGCAGAGATGGGGTCTTGTCATGTTGCCCAGGCTGGTCTTGAACTCTTGAGCAGAAGCATTCAGCCCACCCTGGCCTCCCAAAGTGCTGGGATTACAGGATTGAGCCACCACATCCGGCCCACTCTCTTTTTTTCTTAGTACCTGGCTTAGAGCAGATACTCAGGATACATTTGTTTGGTTCTGTCAGTCAGTGAACAAACAAGTGAACTCAGGACCCCTCTCAGATTGATAGCCACCCAACAGCCCAACCTGTCTCCTTTCCTACTGTTATCACTGTCCACCAAAGAGCCCTAGGGGTGGGTTCTATTGGATTGAAAGCAGGTTGAGCATTTTCATTGGGAGGGTCATGTGAGGAACTGCCATCAGGGACTCTTCAGGTGCCTCCACAGAAGTGTTATGAAGAATAATGCCAATAGGAATGCAATAATGTTTTATTGATCACTTACTGTGTGCCAGCCCTGCAAGTCAAGAGAGAGAAAGTGTGAGCAGAAAAGGCAGGGGGTAGAGCGAGGGATGCAGAGAAAGAGAAAAAGGAGAAAGTGAGCGATAGTAAGTGGTGAGGAAAGGGGAGGGAGAAGAGTGGGGATTGAGTTGGAGAATTGAGAAAACTTGCCTAGGGGGCCACTATTGCTGGTCACAGGAGTGACACATGTTTGACCCTGAAAAGCAGATCTCTGCTAGTGTGAGTTAACTAGAGTATTTGCAACATCCATGCTGCAGTCTTTTGAAAGAGGAGATAGAGTGACAAATTATGTCTGCTAGTATGGAAACATTGTAGTTAGCAAGTCAGCAATTTAAATTCCATGGAGAGGGAGATAAAAGACCTTATCAGGAGTAAGAATAGAGCTATCAAGGACTATATTCAGTGTTTCAACCTCAGCCAAAATTGTAACAGCCTCTTAAACAGAGGTAAGTTAAAATGATTACAAATTTAATGTGTGTTTCCATTTGTATCAAATGGTTTGTCGAGTCTGTAGTAAGATAATTTAGTAACATACCTCTGTCTTAAGGATGTTTGAAAAGTAAAACAAACTATTTAATGCAAGTTAGGATAAGTGTAGTCAATTTATAAATACTCACTAGAGAGGGAAAAGGAAACAGCTGTAGACAGTGTTAACCATAAGGAGAGGCTGTGTCCAGAGTTACACAAGATAGTAGCAAGACTATCTGCCCAGATTGGATACTAATTTTTCCCCGAAATTCAGTGTTGTTTTGAAAGAATGCTCAGTAGTTGTTTTATTTGGGTTTTGTTTTGTTTTGATTAAGTACCTTTAATGAGTGGAAGTAAAATCTTAAGATTGATTGTTACCAGGACCCACTTTTCTTGTTAAGTGTTGCATTCTCCTGTGAGAATGACCTGTTGATTTCCTTTCTCTTGCATACTTGACACTCTTAACTTTTCTTCCTTTTAATTCTAGTGAGGATGCTGACACAACCTGTGACCTTAGGCAAATTACTTAAAACTGAGTCTACTTTTTTTTTTTTTTATGATTTTGAGTCTCCATTTTCTTATCTATAAAATAGGATATTAGTATCTGCCTTGCAACTTTATTATATTAATGAAATGCCATTTTTCAAAGGGCTTATTTATATTTAACACAATGCTTGGCACAAAGTAGGCACCAGGGGAATGGTATTTCCTTTTCTCCTCCCCCTCCTCCTTATGGTAAACTTGTGCACATTGTTTTCTTGCTGAAATGGCTTTGAGAAGCAGCCTCACAGTTAAAAGTGCAATTGGCCTTTGATATATACTAGAGAGTTTATTCATGCAACTTGGGAATTGGAGAACCATTTTCTAATTCAAATGAGAACTTGGAATTCTGTCTCCAGGAAAACTTCTTACAGGTCATGTGTATCCCTGAATTTACCCACAGGCTAATGTTCACGGGCTGCTGTTTGTTTCTCTTTCAGATGAACAGACTTGCCACTTTCCACTGACTGGAAACAATGGCATTTACGGAAAGAGTCAACAGCGGTGGCAACAGGTAAGCGTGGAATCTATGATTCAAAGACATGCTGATATTTAATTTTATAATCTACTTTTCAATGAATAAGTTTGGTCTTTTTCAGTTTTGCAACTTAAGAACTCACTGGTGCAGGAAAATGTTTGAAATGTTCAGTTTTCTCTACATGAAGTCAAACTTGTTGGACTGGCTACATATTGTCTTTTAAATCTAGCAATTGCCGAGTCTGTTAACTCATTTTTTAAAAATGTAGATGTTAATTTTAATGATTAAACCAGCATTCTAATGCTGTGTTCAGGATAACAAGATTGCACTGATTTGGGGAAAGCGTACATGTGCTCAGCCTGTGCTTGAAATAAATAAACAAATCCACCTCATCTGGAAAGCCATGAAGGAGGGAATTCCTTCATATTTATATTTTGCCCCTTTCACATCTCTCCCTCCAAATCTGCACACACAATTTAGTGCCTTCTTGCATATAGTAATTGATCAGTGTTGATTGAGGGGATCATATTAACATTTTGAAGCAGTTTTAAACAATAACTCATTTGACATTCAGAGAGAATTATCACTGATTAGTTTTTATTTAAACTATTAAATGGAGTCTCACTCTGTTGCCCAGGCTGGAGTGTAGTGATGCAACCTCAGTTCACTGCGACCTCTACCTCCCAGGTTCAAGCGATTCTCCTGCATCAGCCTCCCAAGTAGCTGGGATTCACCAGGTTGACCAGGCTGGTCTCGAACCCCTGACCTCAGGTGATCCCCCTGCCTCGGCCTCCCAAAGTACTGGAATTACAGGTGTGAGCCTCTGCGCCACACCAAAAACATATTAAATGTTTTTAAATACTACTACTACCCCTTGTAGTAACATTCTAGCAATTACAGAATTGTTTTTATTGTTACTTTTATCATAATTTCTATAATTAATTAATTATTATTATTTTTTGAGACAAAGTTTTGCTCCTGTTACCCTGGCTGGAGTATAATGCCATGATCTTGGCTCACTGCAACCTATGCTTCCCAGTTTCAAGCGATTCCCCTGCCTCAGCCTCCCAAGTAGCTGGGACTACAGGCACATGCCACCACACCTGGCTAATTTTTATATTTTTAGTAGAGACAGGGTTTCACCATGTTGGTCAGGCTGGTCCCGAATTCCAGACCCCAGGTGATCCATCTGCCTCGGCCTCCCAAAGTGCTGGGATTACAGGTGTGAGCTACCATGCCCAGCCATAATTTCTATTTATGATAGAATTATTTTCACCCTTCTTGCTACTGCATTTGACTAGTCTAAAAAATAAAAACATTATAGGAAATGTAGACTCAGACTTATTTAACTAATATTTATAATGCCACAGAATAGATGATGGTGCCTGCAATTGTGGACCATCCCAAATGTTCTCCCACTTCTCCCCCTTTCTGGTTCACTTAGGAAATGATTCAGTTCCTGGTCATCACTGTGGGGCTGTTAAACTTGGTTTACTCTCTCCCCTCACCAAAGGGAAGACAGTTGACCCTGACTGCTGCAATCCACATTCTGCTAGAGCCTGGGGGAAAGCTGTTATCATTTGTCTTTAGGTTTATTCATAATGTTGGGTTACACATACGTTTTACATTTTTGTGTAGTTAAATGTCTTGTCCTTTATGGATTCTGGCCTTGATTGTGCTTAGAAAGGTCTTTCCTCCTCCAAGATTGTGAAAATAATGTCATGTGTTCTTTGCTGGCACTTGTACGATTTCATTTTTGCATTTAAATCAGAACTTGTAAGCTGGTGGACTGTGGGACAGATCTGGTCAACATATGGGTTTTGGTTGGCCTGTCACAGAATTCTGAAAGAAATTATCTGCCAATGTTTTTTACATAACAATCTTCTATCTTCTCATGAAAAATTTAAGATTTAGCAACCCTGGGCTTGCATTGCCATGTAGCAGTGCTCAGACAGAATTGAATAGCTTCAGCTCTTTTAATCAGAACACAGGCTTTCTAACTCAGAACTCTCCGAGTGGTGTGCCATCAAACGCTTTTCAGGTGTGCCACGATATTGATCCCCCCCCCCCCCCCCCCCCCCCCCCCCCCCCCGCCCCCGCAGGCCTAAAGGTCAGCCAGAGCTCCTATCTAATTTCCCCTGCAGACATCTGCTTTGTCCGTTTGCCCCAGAGACTTCATGTAAAAAAAAAAAAAAAAAGTTGAGAAAGCACTGATGCTTTTCAATTCGTTATAGTTCTCTGCACAGCCAGATTCACACATTTAGTTAGCTGCTTGACCCTCTTAACTTGCAACCTATTTTACATCTTTGACTTTTTAATATTTTGATCCATATGTAGTTAACTTGAATATATATTGTATATTTCATATTAATAGGAGAAGGTAAAGATAGGGGATGTTAGGGAACCATTTCTTTTTCTTTGTCTTTTTTTTTTGAGATGGAGTCTCACTGTCGCCAGGCTGGAGTGCAGTGGCACGATCTTGGCTCACTGTAACCTCCACCTCCCAGATTCAAGCATTCTCCTGCCTCAGCCTCCTGAGTAGCTGGGACTGCAGGCACACACAACCATGCCCAGCTAATTTTTATATTTTTTAGTAGAGATGGGGTTTCACCACGTTGGCCAGGATGGTCTTGATATCTTAACCTCATCATCTGCCTGCCTTGGCCTCCCAACGTGTTGGGATTACAGGTGTGGGCCACTGCGCCTGGCTAGGAACCATTTTTTTTTTTTTTTTTTAAGCAAAAAGCTAGACAATTGTTTCATCGTTGTTTATTAAATCACCTATCTTTTCCCCACAGATATGAATGCTAGGTCTAAATTTTATCACAGGTTTGGGGCTGTTGTTGGGCTGTCTTTTGCTCCATTGATGTGTCTTCTGGCAACTGTGGCATATTGTTTCACTGTGTCTTTATATGTCTTAATATTGAGGCAGATTCTTTGTAATTCTCATTTTTAGAATTTTAATAGCTATTCATTCTCATGCTTCTCAATATAGTCTGAAGTCATTAATCATTTTCTAGAAAAATTATGATTGGCATTTTGATTGGAATCCCTTTGAATTCATCAGTTAGAGTCGACTACTGTAGGCTATTAAAACGTCTTCCTATAAGAATGTAGATATCAGACTGTTGAGAATTTAAGGAGCTGAAGAAATTTTAAATTTTAATTGTAAGATTTTCGTGGAGGTCTGATTTTTCAAAAAGGTTGAGTTATTGATGTTGGTTCGTGTGTTATTTCTGGTAGATGAATCAATTATAGTGGGTAAAAGTATTATCACTGACATGATTAAAAAGATATTTTAGCTTAAAACCTAGATGACGGGTTGATAGGTACAGCAAGCCACCACGGCATGTGTATACAACCTGCATTTCTGCACATGTATGTAACAAACCTGCATGTTCTGCACATGTATCCCAGAACTTAAAGTCAAAAAAATACATATATATATATATATATATATATTTATTTTGTTTGTTTTTGAGATGGAGTCTCACTCTGTCTCCCAGGCTGGAGTGCAGTGGTGCGATCTTCGCCCCTCCACCTCCCAGGTTCAAGCTTTTCTCCTGCCTCAGCCTCCTGAGTAGCTGAGACTACAGGCACCCACCACCACACCTGGCTAATTATCGTATTTTTTTTTTAACATATCGTCCAGGCTGGTCTTGAATTCCTGACCTTGTGATCTGTAAACTACCCCCCCACTTCCCGCCTCCCAAAGTCCTGGGATTACAGGCATGAGCCACAGCGCCTGGCCTAAAAAAAAGATACTTTATATTCTATTACTTATTTTTTTTGGTTTTGCTAATTATTAAGTTTGATTGGGTAACTGTCCCTTATAACATTCTAGCAATTATAGAGTGTTTTTATTATTTGTTACTTTTATCATAATTTCTGGCTCCGCACCTCCTCAATATACTCCTTTTAATTTTAGTACCTAGTACAAGTGATAAGCCTGGGGATATCCTTTAAAAAGTTCTGTTTTTAATACACACCAGTAGCTCACTTGTTTAAATGTTTAATCATGATAGGTATTTAATCTTTTAGTTTCCCAGAAAAAAAAAAAAAAAAACATTAAATTCATGTGGAACGGGTCCAGGACTAGGACATATTTGCAAAGGAAAGAGATGTATATTGAGTACACAGCTCTAATCATTCAAACTAAATTGAAGTCTGAGCATGAACCCTTACTTTGCTCAGGGCTATCAAAAGTCATAAGCATGGACAGAATATTAATGTAATGTGTAAAGACAATATTTGTTGTAGTTCTTAGAAACAATAAGCTTATTCTGTGACTTCCAGATTTATCAGCACTTGACACTGTTGAATTTGAGCTCACTTATATATTTCTTCACCTTCCTTCTCTCCCACTTTGTAATAGTTCTTTCTAAAAATTGTTACTGGAGTCTAACAGACTGAGAAAGGCAGACATTATTAGTACAGTTTAGTGCATTTCCTTTTCTTTTCTTTCCTTTTCTTTTTTTTTTTTTTGAGATGGAGTTTTGCTGTTGTTGCCAAGGCTGGAATGCAGTGGCATGATCTCTGCTCGCTGGGTCCTCCGCCTCCTGGGTTCAAGCGATTCTCCTGCCTCAGCCTCCCGAGTAGCTGGCACACCACCATGCCCAGCTAATTTTTGTACATTTTTAGTAGAGACGGGGTTTCACCATGTTGGCCAGGCTAGTCTCAAACTCCTGACCTCAGGTAATCTACCTGCCTTGGCCTCTCAAAGTGCTGGGATTACAGGTGTGAGGCACCGTGCCCAGCCTGGTTTAGTGCATTTTCATAAAGTGAACACACTTGTGTAACAGATCAAGACCAGCTTTCTAGAACTCCCCTCCTGTCCCCTTTCAGCTACTACCTCCCTTAAAAGTCACCACTGTTCTGACTTCCAACACCCTGCATTTGTTTTGTCTGCTTTTCAATTTTATTTAAATATAATCACATAGTATATACTCCTTTATTTTACAAAGTTTCCATTCATTTTGATATTTGAAACACTGTGAGGTTTAGGGGTCAATCTACATGACTTTTGGCTCCCCAAAAGCTTAACTACGAATTAGCCTACAGTTGACTGGAAACCTTACAAATAACATAAACAGCTGATTAACACATATTTTGTATATGTATTAAGTACTGTATTCTTACAATAAAGTAAGCTAGAGAAAAGAGAATGTTATTAAAATCATGGTAGGTATGGTGGCTTATGCCTGTAATCCCAGCACTTTGAGAGGTTGAGGTGGGCAGACTGCTTGAGTCCAGGTATTCATTTGAGACCAGCCTGGGCAACATGGTTAAACCCTGTCTCTGCAAAAAATACAAAAATTAGCCACCTGTAGTCCCAGCTACTGATGGGTTGGGGTGGGGTAAAGGCTTGAGGTGGGAGGATTGCTTGAGCCCGGGAGGTCAAGGCTGTGGTGAGCCGAGATTACACCACTGCACTCCAGCCTAGGTGACAGAACAAGACCTGTCTCAAAAAAATCATAAGATAAAATGTATTTACTGTTCATTAAGTGGAAGTGGATCATCATAAAGGTCTTCATTCTCATCCTCTTCATGCTGAGTGTAAGAAGAAAGTCTTAATGTCTCTGAGGCAGAAGAAAATCCACGTGTCAGTGGACTTGCGCAGTTCAAGCCCATGCTGTATTTTATTTCTTCTGTTCAATATATTTAAATATCTTTATCATATGTTTTATATTAGGATATTACTTTCCCATCAACTTCTCATGGTCTAAGATGATAATGTAATTATCCTTACTCTTTGTTCCACCTCCTCACTGTCACCTACCCTCCAGCTAGTCTGTTTTGGTTTTATCCAGATTGATAGCATATTTTATTTTATGATTATTTGTGCCCTTGCAAGCTTTGTCTTTAAAATGACAATAAAAGTAGAAAAACCAATAAGCATTATTTACATTATTTTGACTGAGAAGGAAAGTGGTGTCTAGGATTTTATTTCTCCTCCAACATCAGCCCCAATACCACTTGAACAGAAGGTTCATATTGATCAGGACTAATGAACTATCATTAACTGAATAAATTGTTCAAATTAATGCCAAATTTTAAATTCCTTCATCTCTGAATAGTGCTTTTGCTTTGATTGGACTTTCTAATTTCTTTTTCCTTATTGAAGGAGAAAATGTGCCTTTTTGCCGTTTCACTAAGGTGTTCCCCTTCTTCCTCTTTTGTATCAGCTGCTTGAAATGTCTCATTTTCTCTCTGGAATCTTGAAACTAAAATTAAATTTTACAAAGTGTGTGCTAAATCACATTCAATTGAAGCCAGAGAGTAAAGTTGGGATATATTCTGGGAAATTTTTTCCTTGAGGCCAGGGGAAAACGTGTTAAGGTAAACCATAAGAATGAAAGAAATGTCATTTCAGGCTATACCACCAAATGGGTGGGACACAATTTTATTGTCTTCTGCCATTCAGAGTGGGTACTGAAGTGTTTTAGGAGATTTGCTGAGATGCTTTTCAGTTTTTGGGAAGATTTGAGGGATTGGATTTTGTGAACCTTGAATCATATAGGATGGAATACTGTAGCCTTGGAAGCTCTCCTTTTTGAGTTTGAAATAATGTTTAACTCTCCTAATTGAGAAGAGTTTTCAAATATTGAGGAAGCTACAAGGTGTTAAACAGATTAACACCTATTATATGGACAGATCTTCTTTGTGCAAGTAAATCAAGGACTAAACTTCTAGATGCTTACTAGAGAGATTAATGGCTGTACGCCATGTTTTCCTGAAATAGCGATTGGCCTGGACATTGTAAATAGTGCACACCTGGAATTGTGAAATGGGGAAATAAGGTTTCCTGCATTTTCAAGTGAAATAGTTTCTGGACTGATTTACAAGTGCAAGAATATTTCTTATACAAAACACCTTGTTTTCCTTCACTTTAGAAAATGATTGCTAACTGATAAGTATGTGTCATTGTCATATGTAGTTTAAGATGAGTCTCTCAGTTTGATGGGTTTAGAAGAGTTTAGATTCAGACTTATCTGAGAAGTGAGGAAATATTTTTTGGAATTAGTTATTTCCCAAAAGGAAAGTTAAATTTTGCATATAAGGAAACACTGCTACATAGTATTTACTCTTCTACAAGTGGCACAGTCATGTTGAAAAACAACGGAAGTAACTTTATTGAGGTATAATTTACATGCTATTTTAAGTATACAATTTAATTTTTAGTAAGTTTATTGAGTTGGGCAACCATTACTACAATCCAGCTTTAGAACATCTAGATGGAACTACCTGTTTACAGTTAATCCCATTTTAATTCCCATCCCCAGGTAACCATTAATCCTCAATAATTTTGCCTATTCTGGACATTTTATATAAGTACAATCATACAATATATGAGTTTTTGTGACTGGCTTCTAAGGATAAAGTTTTCAAGATTCATCTATATTGTAGCATGTATCAGTTTTTTAGTCCTTTTTATTGCTAAATAATATTCCATTGCTCAGATGTGCCATCTTTGTACTATTTGTCAGTTAATGGACATTTAGGTAGTATACACTTTTTTGTTTTTATGAACAGTGTTCCACATATGTTTTTGTTTCTTTTGGGCAGATGTTTAGGAGAGGAATTGCTTGCCTCTAAGGTAGGTTTCTGTTTGGAGTCATCTTTATTCTAAGCTCACAAGCCATTGTGTCCAGGGGTCAGTTTTGTTTATTTGCATGTACTTTTTCTCTCTGTCTTTAGCCCTGAACTCCCTAATAAGGCTGAGAGTTGGAGGAGAATGAATTAATGTTAATAATTATTTTGTGCCTTCAGTATAATGGACACTAGTCCAGGCATTTGGCATTGTATCATTTTAGGTGATAAACTTGGTCCAGGTGGTAGATAAGATGAACACTGAGTTGAATTGCTGGGGATAACATTGTCTTTGTAGGGATACTAATTTTATACTGTCTTGAGGTGGGAAAGAACCATTTTTCTTTCTGGAGGCCTTCCATTGTAACAGTACTTTTCTTCTGAAGCCATAGTAGTCAGCCTCCTTTAGGAAGAAGAGAATTTCAGTTCCGGTTTCTCCTGTTTTGCAGAAGCTGGGGAACCATTATTTCAAAATCTGAGTCATGTTTTCTATTCTCTGTAAGGTGTTCATATTAGTAGCCTGATTTTACTGGAGAAAGCAAAGGCCTGCAGAGACCTTCATAGCTGAGTATGTGAATCAGACTATGGGGAATGCTGGGACAACTAGGTCATTTTTGGTTGGAATTTTTTTTTTCCTTATTTCTTGAGACGAAATCTCACTCTGTTGCCCAGGCTGGAGTGCAGTGGTGTGATCTCCGCTCACTGCAGCCTCTGCCTCCCAGGTTCAAGCAGTTCTCCTGCCTCAGCCTCACAAGTGTCTGGGTCTACTGGTGCATGCCACCACACTGGCTAATTTTTTATTTTTAGTAGAGACAGGGTTGCACCATGTTGGCCAGGCTGGTCTCAAACTCCTGACCTCGGGTGATCCTCCCGCCTCAGCCCCACAAGGTGCTGGGATTACAGGCCTGATCCCGCTAAGCTACCACGCCCAGCCCTGAGCCACCTTACCTAGCCCAATTTTGCCATACTTAAAGAAACAAAAAACAAAAAAAAACTATCCTTTTAATTTTTTCTTTGCTAAACTATTTTAGAGCAAATTCCACTTCACTTCTGCATACTTTATATGCATCTCTAAAAATATATGGATATTTCCCTACATGAATACATACCAGTCTCACACCTAATAAAATTAACATCTTGGATTCATCTAATACCTAGTCTATCTCTGAACTTTCTTCTTTTTCTTTTTTTTCATTTTTGAGACGAAGTTTCACTCTTGTTGCCCAAGCTGGAGTGTGATGGTGCAATCTGGGCTCACTACAACTTCTACTTCCTGGGTTCAAGTGATTCTTCTACCTCAGCCTCCCGAGTAGCTGGGATTATAGGCGCACATCACCACGCCTGGCTAATTTTTTGTGTTTTTAGTAGAAACGGGGTTTCACCATGTTAGCCAGTTGGTCTCAAACCCCTGACCTCAAGTGATCTGCCCACCTCAGCCTCCCAAAGTACTGGGATTACAGGTGTGAGTCACCATGCCCGGCCCCAAACTTTCTTCATTTTTTTTTTTTTTTTTTTTTTTTGAGACGGAGTCTCGCTCTGTCGCCCAGGCTGGAGTGCAGTGGCCAGATCTCAGCTCACTGCAAGCTCCACTGCCCGGGTTTACACCATTCTCCTGCCTCAGCCTCCTGAGTAGCTGGGACTACAGGCGCCCGCCACCTCGCCCGGCTACCCAAACTTTCTAGATTGTTTTAAAATGTCTTTTAAAATTGTTTTTGGCTGGGTGTGGTGGCTCATGCCTGTAATTCCAGCATTTTGGGAGGCCAAGGCGAGTAAATCACCTGAGGGTCAGGAGTTCGAGACCAGCCTGGCCTACATGGTAAAACCCCATCTCTACAAAAAATAAAAAAAGTTAGCCAAGTGTGGTGGCATGTGCCTGTAGTCCCAGCTACTCGGGAGGCTGAGGCAGCAGTATCGCTCGAACCCAGGAGGCAGAGATTGCAGTGAGCCGAGATTGTACCACTGCACTCCAGCCTAGGCGACAGAGTAAGATTCTATCTCAAAAAAATAAATAAATCAAATAAATAATAAATAATAAAATTGTCTTCATCCTGATTCAAGGAAACCAAAGTTCACATATTGCATTAGGTTTTGTCACTTGAGTCTTAATCTAGAGCAGCATTTACTCTATTTACTTGTGGGGTGGGAGCATTTACAAGTTAAGGAAACAGAGTTGAATGTATGTCCTACTTTGTGGATTTGTTTGTTTCCTATTAATGTGTTTAACTTGTTTCAAAATACCAGTAGTTCTTAACAGAGGACAATTTTGTTTCCCTCTCTTCCAGGGGACATTTGACAATGTCTAGAGAGATTTTTAGTCATCACAATCTAGTGAGTAGAGGCCAGGGATGCTATTAAACATCTACAATGCACAGAATGGCCCACACCACAAATAATTTTCTGGTTTCTAATGTCAATAGTGCTGAAATTGAGAAACTGTCAACCTATCCCATGTATTTCCTGAAGAATGAAGTTAGCACTAAAAGCTTGGTTAGATTCAAGATAACTCTTTTTGCTTAAAATAGTTTAATTGCCCAGGAGTGCCGCTATTCTGTTTTGATCTGGGTATTGGTTACAAGAGTACATCATTCTGTGAGCATTTATATGTGACCTCTGCACTTTAAGAAATAGGTATTATTTTTAATTTTAAAAGTTTACATTAAAAAAAGAAACCTCTTTAGTTGTATTGGGTCCCTTCTTTTTGTCTACTACTTCACACTTCTTAAATAGTTCAATAAATCTTTAAAGCCTCATTCCCTTTTAAAGTTCCTTAATAGTCATGTTTTTGTTTTTGTTTTTACCAATGTGAGAGACTGGTAGAGATGGGGAAAAAAATGGGTGCCTTTTGAACCCTTTGTTGGGATGGCTGAGTGTCTGTTAGGGAAGTCAGAGTGCTGGTACTTTCCTTGCTCTGGAGAAAATTGCAGAGTTGCCCTAAGGGAGGGACACCTAAATGATAAGTAATGTTAGGCCCCTTGGGTTTTCTGTGAAAGCTTAAAGGAGAAAGTCATTCCAGATGGGATGGTTTGAAAGCAGAGATTGGCTTTCATGAGCTGTGGAATTTGGGAAAGGGGCATTCTGGGCCGAAAGAACCAGGGAAGGTAAGGAATGCATTAGGGGTGTGCTGGGAACCTTTTCTTGAGCGATGTCTTAAAGCCAGCTTCTCTCCTCTGTCTCTGATAAATAATTGGAAGGAAAGGCAATGAATTTTTTTCTGACAGTTGGTTCTAACTGGGGGCCAGGGCCTCGTTTGCAAATGAAAGGACTGCTGTTGGAGTAGTTGAAATCACAATGGGCCCTGACTCTTTTCACATCAAAGTGTAAAAGAATCTCCAGGGGTGATAAATGGGGGCTGCTGGACTCATTACTTGTAAACAAAGCTGAGGGATGACCTCTACATTTTTTTTAATTAAAGGAAAACAGGGTTTCCTAGTGGTGAGCATGGGCCTGCTCTCCGTTTGAATTTTGACTGTTCACACTGGAAAAGATCTTTGTTAAGGTTACAAGGGAGCTGCCACTGGTTCCCGGGATTTACTCCAAATCTCAAATACTACCGGAAAAATGCTGTGCCTAGGATGGCCCTGCAGGTATCCTGCGTGTGTTGAGAATTGAAGTGCAGTGGTTTCTGCTGTGTTATTGTTACAGTAAAGTGGAACAGGGCGGAATTTCTGAGTGCTGCTCCTCTCGGGAGACTGAGGGCTCCTTTACTCCTGTTCCCACCCAACATCAGCAGGAAAACTCCTTTATTCCTGTGCAGTGTAGAAAAAGGTTCATTTTTAAGTAAATTCTTAGCTCTTTGTAAAAGAAGTCCAAAGGCAGTGGTTTTAGAGTTTAAAGATAGTATTTCTTTTTATTTGTGTAGTTACAAGGCTTTGAATATGATCAAAACCTTTAACCAAAACTAAAGTATGTGCATACTTTATGGTGTTGAAAGCAACACTATTAAAAATAGTACAACATTTTTTGGGATTAAGATAGCAAATTGCTGCCTAAATTCAGCCTGCAGTTAAGGCCCACCTTCAGTAAACTCTCCTTGTGTAGTCAGCTCCTCACCAAGCTTATCTCTTGCTGTTTTTCCACTTGGCTCCTCTGTTGCGGTCATTCCAAGCCCTAACCGATTTTAAACAACTGGAGGTCAGAGACTGCCCTTTGTAACCGGAGTGGAACTGGTAAGGCACTGGGCACCCAAGAATTCTAATGTATTTACTGACTTTCCACATGTTTAGTAATCACCTTCTGAGCCTATCTTCCAAGCAAGTTGTAAGACTTGAGAAAGGAGCAGAGGTCACAGCTGGCAAGGAGCACAGCATCCCTGGATGGTTGTCAGAGAGAAGCTGTCCTCCAGCTGAAATGTTTCCAACTACACTTAAGATTATTGAAGGCCTTCCATTCCCCTTTGATATCAGAATGGTGAGAATGTGGGAGACACCACAAATTAACCCTGCCTTCATGAGTACAGATACCCACGACAGTATTTAATTCAATAAGTGCAGTGACCAGACGAGACCTGTGCTAAGTACTTGAAAGGCACGCTTTCAATCTCATAACTCCCTATGAGGTTCTGTTGTACAAATGAAAAAGGGAAAAGAAAGGTTAACGGACTCATCAGTGGCTAGCTTCCTTCCATCCCCGGACCCTCGAGTCTCTGTTCCATTTTGTCTTTGTAGAAGCTGGTGGCAGGGATATGATTTCTGAGCTCTGGTTTAAAACTCTGAGTCTTGGGCCACAGATCTCTAGCTGACTCTTCTTTTTTGACATGAATGAGATAAAAAGTTGTTCTTGGGAGATAGTTTCAGCATGGCTACAGTAGTCAGAGAAATGTGCATCTTTTCCAGTGAAGGAACAAAGCTGATTTCTTTGCACTGGGGCATAGTGGGGGTGTGAGAAGGGGAGGCTGGGTGACGGGATAGGGGTCACTAGTGAGCCATATGGTAGGAAAAAGGTGAAAAGATTAGTTACCAAAAAAGAAAAAAAAAAATTAAGGAATGGAGGTGGTTCCCATCCTAAATTAGAATCTCCCCAGTTTACCTCTCAGAGCTCTTTTCATCGCTGCGGTGAGATGATGTGTGCTCTCTGAGAGCACTTTGTGGTCTGTTACAGCATTGCACAGATGTCAGGTGGCTGCCCTGTTAATAAATCAACCTCTCAACGGTTAGAAGTTGTAGCAGTTCTCGTTTTAGATTATCTTTCAACATCCGGCAGAGGCTTACTGTCCCCCGCAGAGCACTTGGTAAACGAGATACGAAATTGTCCTTTAATTTAAGAATGGAGGTTTAATTTTCCAGTACGACAGAGTATTTAATAAATGAGAGTGGAGACTATATTTTATTTGTCTAAAAGATATATTTTTAAAAAATGTGTTCCTCAGGCCAGGCTTGGTGGCTCAAGCCTGTAATCCCAGCACTTTGGGAGGCTGAGACGGGC
>NC_045436.1:102181032-102204239 GCF_002776525.5 Piliocolobus tephrosceles | reverse complement strand
AAAAAAAAAAAAAAAAAAAAAAAAAAAAAAAAATGTGTTCCTCAGTAGCTTGTAAAGGACAAAGGGAGTTGAGAGCAAAGGGAATGCACGAGGTGAGATAGGCGGATATTTGGAACAGTTATTATTTCATTGTTTTTTTGTTTGTTTGTTTTTCTGTCTCATGTCCTCAACCTGCATTAGTGACTCTGGTGAGTAGAATACTTCTTACAGGCTCACTGGGACCCTGCCACTAAATTTTCACCTGGAGAGGCAGCCTAATTAAGAGAGAGTTTGCTTTGAAATCAGTTATATCTGGGTTTGAGTTGTATCCCCATGAGATAGGTAATGCTGGGCAATTTTCTTAACCTCTCTAAACTCTAGTTTTCTCATTTGTAAAATAAGGATCATAATGAGGACTAAATATATACATTCATTTAAAGCCCACAGAGTGCTTGGTACTCAATTGACATTTAATAAATATTAATTTTCTTCCCTTTCTGTTGACTTGCTTTTGATAATTTCAGCACTTAGGGTGTGGAGAATTTGAACTTCATGATATTCATAGAACACCTGAGGTTTAAAAGTTTGGGTTTCATTGGGCAGTATAGGGAAAGCAGCCTTCCCGTGCTCTGAGACCCAACTCTGAAGCATTGTCTGGGACCAGTGCCTGGCATTGTATGTGAACTGTGTAATCACATGTTCCTGCCAACTGTGAGTTCAGGTGATGATGAGTCTGATTTTTGTTACTCTGGAACTTATATTAAGAGTTTGGGTAATTTGAAATGGTAGGTGACACTATGAATTAATTTCTCAATAAAATTCTCATTTCATATTTCTTACTAAAATATTACTTTAAGATATAGTTTAGGGTACACATGAAGATAAGTATAGGCCACGCGCAGTGGCTTATGCCTGTAAAACTCAGCACTTTGGGAAGCTGGGGGAGGGGGTAGATCACTTGAGGGCAGGAGTTCGAGACCAGCCTGGGCAACATGGTGAAACATCATCTCTACAGGAAATAGAAAAATTAGCCAGGCCTGCTGGCACACACCTGTAATCCCAAGTACTTAAGAAGCTGAGGCATGAGAATTGCTTGCACCTGGGAGACGGAGGTTACAGTGAGCTGAGATCGCACTACTGCACCCCAGCCTGGGTGACAGAGTAAGACTCTGTCTCAAAAAAAAAAAAAAAAAAAAACTATGTGTAAAGAAACTAGATATTCATTTAATAATACTTTTTACCCTTTTAGGTTAAGTAAATAGAAATCATATATTTCCTTCAGGTTAGTTTGATTTTAAATGAAAGTTCTCTGTTCTTAAGATAATCCAATATTCATTCATTCATCAAAGACTTTGTGGAGAGCCTTTGATGTCAAAAGTGTCAACTAGGAACTAGGGAGAGGGAATGGGAAGAAAAACTGGTAGCATGGGGGAGGGAAGGAACTGGGGTGGAGGTAGATTAGTCCACAGGCAGTTCACATTAGCGCTTTCGTTCAGGTTACTATGTGCAGGTATTACCATCTACTTTTGTTCATGTAATGCTTTAAACTTTTTAAAAAGCTTATTCCTAGTCCAGTATTGCACTTTAACCTTATAAAGATCTTATAGGGTAGGTCAGGCAGGTATTTCTATTTGAAGTTTAAAGGGATTAAGTGGTTTGCCAATGATCCCAGGGTTAATAATGAAACTATTTCTCAACCTGGAGTGAGTTTTCTCTCCCTTTTCCAGCTCCTCAGTCTATTGATATCCTAGTCATCCTTTAAGGTTCAGCTGAAATACCACCTTTTCTTGTTTTTTGAGACAATGTCTCACTCTGTTGTCCAGGCTGGAGTGCAGCATTGCACAATCATGGCTCACTACAGCCTCAGTCTCCTGGGCTCAAGTGATCTTCCCACCTTGGCTTCCCAAATGCTATGATTACAGGTGTGAGCCACCATGACTAGACTTTTTTTTTTTTAATTTAATTTTTTTGTAGACCTGGGATCTCACCATGTTGTCCAAGCTGGTCCTGAACTCCTGGCCTCAAGCAGTCCTCCTGCCTCACCCTCCCAAAGTGCTGGGATTACAGGCATGAACCACTGTGCTTGGGTTGTTGTTGTTGTTTTTTTTTTTGAGACTGAGTCTCTCTCTGTCACCAGGCTGGAGTGCAGTGGTGCAATCTTGGCTCACTGCAGTCTCTGCCTCCCGGGTTCAAGCCATTCTCCTGCCTCAGCCTCCTGAGTATCTGGGATTACAGGTGCACACTACCATACCCAGATGATTTTTTTTTATTTTTAGTAGAGATGGGGTTTCACCATGTTGGCCAGGATGGTCTCAATCTCCTGACCTCATGATCTGCCTGCCTTGGCCTCCCAAAGTGCTGAGATTATGGGTGTGAGCCACTGCACCCAGCCGCCTGTGTTGTTCTATACATCTTTATTGTTATTCTTCTATCATAGCTTAATATTTTTTTTTTTTTTTTTGAGACGGAGTCTCGCTCAGTCGCCCAGGCTGGAGTGCTGTGGCCGGATCTCACCTCACTGCAAGCTCCGCCCCCCAGGTTTATGCCATTCTCCTGCCTCAGCCTCCCGAGTAGCTGGGACTACAGGTGCCCGCCACCTCGCCCGGCTAGTTTTTTTTTTATTTTTTAGTAGAGAGGGGGTTTCACCATGTTAGCCAGGATGGTCTCGATCTGCTGACCTCATGATCCGCCCGTCTTGGCCTCCCAAAGTGCTGAGATTACAGGCTTGAGCCACCGCGCCCGGTCCATAGCTTAATATTTTTAAATATTAAATTTCTGTTCGCATTATTGTATGGTTTCTCTCTCCTGATTAGACACAGACTAATAAAACCTTTAGTAATTATTTTCCTCCGTATCATATATCCATCTGAGTTGTAAATGTCTTTTATACCAAAGACCTATTTAATCCTTCAGCAATATCTCTGTGTTTTGCAAATAACCAGCAATTAATGAGTGATATGAGTTTGCCACTATTGGAGTTATTGTTGCTGTCATAGAGAGATGGAGGAGTGCTGATGTGGAGGGTGGTTATAATGGGTATTTATTTGCCCTTTCTTAGAAAAACAACCCAAAGTTCTTACTCTGTTACTAATGGGTTAACTTAGTGTTGCTGTGAAAAAGTCTGTAACTGTTAAGACAATTACTCGTTGTTGACTCAACTGTTGAAAACTACATTTTAAGGCATCTATATAAAGTCTTCAGAATTATGTAAACAGTGATTTATTGCTACCTATTTGTCTTCATTGACCTTTTAAAAACAAATTGCTTGAAAGTACAGTCAAGCCTTAGAGCCAGTAGTGCCTACAAGTTACCTGTATTTCACTTTTCAGGCTAATTTGTCAATGTCTTCTCACAGCAGTGTTTTTGTCTGTTTTAACCAGGCTGTTTGGTTTGGGTTAATATTCAGTTTCTACATACACTTGCTAAGCCTTTTCTCTTATCCACCTAATAGCAAAAGAGAAGCGAAGGGTATAGCCCATAGAGGGAATTCCCCCTCTTCATTTTGCATTCTAAGTCTGTATCTAGGAGAGCATTGTAGCCAGAAAAAAACTCAGGAGTATTGTCTGTATTTTGAAGATATTTGCTCCAAGATGGCTCATAGAAAAAAAAAAAAAAAATTGATAGTATCATTATTAGGCTAATGGGCATTTTTGACTCCCTAAGAGTTACTTGGCTCAGTCAGTCTGCTGGTTGAGGCTTCTGGATTTGCTGATTGTAACCCATGGGTATTTGCATATGCCTTCCCTTCTCCGAAGGCCTTTCTCCTGCATCAGTGCTTGTCATTGCTCAATTCATTGCACCCCTGTCCCTCACACCCACTCACATGACCTTCTCATACTAATGCCTTTTCACACTTCAGCAGGGTTTCTCCTTAATGAAGACGAGGTGCATTAAACTTCCCAGTTCAGAAAATTGGAGGGTAATGATATGTATGAAATAAAGTATTTTTAGTTTCTTTTTAAGAGAACTCAGAGCTGACATCCATTGATTCAGGGATTGAATGTGGTTTTTGGTGTGCTGTATTCTCTCCACTTCCCCAGGGTGATAGTTAGTTAGTTTCTCTTCTCTTCTCTTCTCTTCTCTTCTCTTCTCTTCTCTTCTCTTCTCTTCTCTTCTCTCTCTCTTTCTCTCTTTCTTTCTTTCAAGTTCTGGGATACGTGCAAGGTGGTAGTTTCTACAGTAAGATAATGACTTGATAATCTGAGAAATATGCATCTTACACACATACCCACACCCTAAATGGAGGTACTATGGTATATTTTGCACTTCAGCAAATGCTCAGCACCTACTGTGTGCAGAGTGATATATATTGAATTTTGTGCTTGATGCAGTCAATCCTTCCTCTTCTCTGATTTCTGAGACACATCCTGGCTCGTCTGCCTTGTGATTCTGATGAGGCCCTCTCAATTTCTCACCAAAGTTCCTTTTATCTTGCTTGATAAAAGTTGGCATTCCTCAAATCTCTGTCCCTGACTTGCTTTCTTTTTATACTATGGATTTTCTCTGTATAATCTTTCATAGTGGCTTCACCATCCCCCAATGGGTGATTCCAACATCTGCATTTTCAAACCAGGAAAACACTGTAGCTCCCCAAAAAGCAGAAATATTGTGTATATTTTGAAGATATTTGCTCCAAGAGATGGCTCACAGGAAAAAAATCATGGTATCATTACTAGGCTAATGGGCATTTTTGACTCCTTAAGAGTTATATGGTTCAGTCAATCTGCTGGTTTAACCTTTAGGATTTGTTGATTGTAGCACATGGACATCTTCCTCTACTTCTCTAGATTTAAGCCATTATCTCCCATTCTAATTTAATCACTCCTCCTCTTCTGTTCCATAATAATTAGGAGAAACTTTGTTATACGAGGAAGTTTCCCATACATTCATTTTGCTTCTCTAGTTAAAAACTTCCAGAGCACCGTATCGCCTACATTTTAGAGTTTGATTCCCTTAGTGTGGTGTTCAGTCCCTTTATCCCCTGGGCCTCAGCTTGTTTTTCAAGTCTCATGTCCCATCACTACTGTCCTTCTCTCAACCTTGGTGCCTTGCTTTAGAGAAGATCTCTCAATTCCATATGCAGGCTTTTGTCATTCAAGTACAAATAGTATGTGCCTTGGCATATACTATTCCTTCTTCCTATCCCTGCTTCATCAGTCCATTCTTTGATCTGTGAGTGCTATCAGGGAAATACAGGGTTTTACAGGAACATATAGGAGTAATACCTCAGTGTAGATTTGAGGACTAATCAGAAAAGACTTCTTAGAAGAGGCAGTTAAGCAGAACATTGATGTATGTTTAGAGTTGAAAAAGTTGGGTGGAGGAATGGAGAGAGATGTGTGTTCCAGAGAGAGGAACCATACTTGTGAAGACTTGGACAAAAAGAAAAAACAAAACAGAAGCAAACCATAGGGTCGTTTTGAGGGACTGAATGAAGTTCACTGTAGCTGGAGCAGAGAGCACCAGGTCAGGAAGTGAGCTGGTGAGCCATGCTAAGAAATTTGACCATATATTTAGGGTAATGGGAAGCCATCAAACTATTTTAAATATGTTAGTGGTTTAATATGATTTTAAAAGGTCACTTGTCAAATGGAGAATGGAGTTTAGTGGGACATAGGCAGGAGCAGAAGCAAAGCAACCCATTGTGGAGATATGAAGTAAGTAGTGCATGGGAGACCTGGAGAGAATCCAGTGGTCTCTGGATGATTTTTTTTGTAAACAGTGAGAAAAGATAGGTTGGATGCATGAAAGAGGAGACTCAAGAACAATTCTTAATCGTTGGTTTTGTCACTGGGAGATGCTGTCATCAAGATGGGAAAGACTGAGGGTGGTACAAGTTCCTTTTTGAGTAGTCCAGGTTTGAAATGCCTGTGAAAATCCTGGCAAGTGGAGATGTTAAGTGGGCAATTGGTTCTCTAAGTCTGGAGTTCATTGGGGAAGGTCTGGGCTTAACACACAATTTATTCAGTAGAAAATGAATCACAATTGTGCCTGAGGTTTCCCAACAGTTGAGAGTGCTCAGGAACTTGAACTACGTAGCAACTTAGTGGGACCTAAGTAGCAGAGAAGGCTTAAGGTGGTTGAGATGGAGCTGATAAAGAAGCTGACAAAACCCAGGAGAGTACTGGGAGCCAAGGGAGGAGCAGGTGGGGAGGAGAGGTTCAGAACATAAAATGCTGTTAAACTATGGATTCAGTCACCTCTTCCGTGAAACCTCCTCTCTCACCCTCAGGCAGTAGTGGTCCCCCATTTCTCAAAGATACAACCTTTTATTATGGCATTTAAACTGTTTTTGTTTTTATATTCCTCACAAGATTCTGTCATTGGACAGCTGATTATGGGCTAGCAGATACAGTAGAAATTCAATCAATTAATACATTAAATAATTTATAGAAGAATGATTATTGGCCTTTGCCATCAAGAAATGGTTATGTCTTCTTAGTGATTTGCCTGTTTGTTGTCTCCCTGGATTAAGGATGTATTTTTGAAAATGTATTGACATTCCTTCATAGACGTTTGTACAGTTTTCAGTACTCACAATGGCAGAAGTATGATATTTTGACTGTGCCCTATTCTTATGCTGGGCAAAGACCTCAAGAACAAAACTCCTGTGACCTTAATAGGGGTCTTACACTGAGGGAGTATGGGAAATAGCAACTCTTGTAAAAATAAGCTGGTCAGTGGGTGGTAGGTAAGCTGAGGGAAAAAGATTTACGAGCAACATCCTGTTCTGGGATCACTGCTGGGGACGGAAGAGGGGGAGAAACTGCTATATAAATCACGAAGGCAGCTCAGGAAATAAAGTCTGCCATTGGAGGGTCTCAGGGGGACCCTTTATGGATATCTTTTGCATAACACATGGGCGAAGGAGAATCAATAGGTGTCACTCTTCTTAAGCCCATGTGGGGGTTGGTGCTGGGTTGGGATCATTCATCTTTCGTAAGGGAAAAAAGGAGCAGAAGATGACAGAGTAAGATGGCACGGTGGGCCCCAGAGTCATCTCTAGTTTTGTAGTTGCTGGCTGGATTATGAAGGACAAAGGAGAGAGAATGGGCCATTTTGCAGGAGCAGAAGATTGTCTTCATTGGTCTTAGGTCTCACGTGGTAGCCTCTCCACAGAGTGCCTCCTTGTTCCTTCAGGTATCTGCATCAGCTTCTGCTCAGTTCAGGATGTGTAGGTGACATCCTCTCTTGACCAGAGGGGCCATTTGACTTGAGATTTTTTTTTATTTTCAAATGAAAGACAGTCGAGTCCAGGCACGGTGGCTCACACCTGTAATCCCAGCACTTTGGGAGGCCGAGGCAGATGGATCACGTGGTCAGGAGATCAAGACCATCCTGGCTAACATGGTGAAACCTCGTCTCTACTAAAAATACAAAAAATTTGCTGGGTGTGGTGGCACGTGCCTGTAGTCCCAGCTACTCGGGAGGCTGAGGCAGAAGAATTGCTTGAACCCAGGAGGCAGAGGTTGCAGTGAGCTGAGATTGCGCCACTGCACTTCAGCCTGGGCAACAGAGTGAGCTTCCATCTCAAAAAAATAAAAAATAAAACAAAAATAAAAAGACAATTGAATCAGTTTATCAATAGGGTGTTAGATTCTATGTTATGATGTACCTACAAAATAGAAATGAAATCGTTGTTAAAAAAGGGTGAGATAGTTATATGTGCATCAAGATTGCATAATATAGTATACAAATTACAGAATAGAATCAAAGATATCTTATTTTTATGGGTAGGAAGCTAGAGCTGTATCTACCTAGATAAACACATGCATAGGACAGGTCTGAAAGGAGATGCACCAACTCTAGCAACATTAATCTTCTGGGGGAATATAATTATTTAGTTTTTTTAATAGGATAACTTTAAAAAACATATACATGGAAGGGTAATATTTGTTGTTCGTTCTTTTCCCATAATGTGCATGTATCAGTTTTATAGTTTAAGATATTAAAGTGGGCCAGGCATGGTGGCTCACACTTGTAATCCCAGCACTTTGGGAAGCTAAGGCAGCAGGATTGCTTGAGGTGAGGAGTTCCAGACCAGCCTGGGTAACATGGCAAGAACTCAACTCTACAACAACAACAACAAAGATACTGAAGTGGAAACACTTCCTAGAATGTTACTTGAAGAAAATGAAGGAATGAACCCCCATCCCGCTGCCCCCTTCAGAAGATAAAAATGTCACTCTTTTACTTAAGGGTACATATTTTTATTTTTAGTTAAAAATATCTGGAGTGCTTCTTGCATTCTAGGTATTGTTCTATGTAGGGAGGATGCGGTAGCAAAACAAGACATGGAGATCCTGCTTTCCTGGAGTTTCCATCCTAGTGTGTATGGGTAAACATGTGTTATAGATGAAAAATAAACATGAGTCATATCAGGGTTATAAAGCAGGTTTGGTGAGGGTAAAGAGTGTCAGCTGGATGAGGGAAAAGTGTTCTGTTTTATATCCAGTCATCAGGAAAGGTGCTGCTGCTAAGGTTATGTTTGAGCAGAGACTGGAGGAAGTTTGCCAGACAGAACTGGAGCCAGGAGTGGAGGGAATTTTGCAGTTGAGGGGGAGCTTGTGCATAAACCCTGAGGCAGTGTGTGCTTTGTATTTTTGTGGAAGAGCAAGGTCGCCAGTGAGGCTGGAGCAGAATGATGAGGAGGACAGTGTTTGGGATGAGGTTTGGGAGCTGGAAGGAGGCCAGATTGCAGAGGGCCTTGTAGGTTGTTGGAAAGTTGTTGGACTGAGAGAGAAAGCCATTCGAGGGTTCCACCAGAGAAGTAGCACTCTTCAAATGCCCTTTAACAGGATCACTTGGGAAGCTTTATGGAGTTTACACTGCAGTGAGCATGGGAAAAGCAGGTAGAGGAAACTGTCCTTGCAGTGGATGGGGATTATCTTTCCCTCTCATTTCACTAATGGAGAAAGTCAAATGTTTGGCACAGGAACATAAGACATTGTAAGTAAGGACCAGGTCTTGAGTTTTCCCAGTGGTCACTTCAGTGCTCTATTTTTCAGAGGAAGTTATCTGGGAATTTCTCTTTTCTTGCATGCATTGTAACATGTTATTTTTAATAGCTAGGTCTCTGATCAGTTATTGTGACTATTGCCCATGATGCTGTATAGTATGTCCAGGGATTCCGGCCTCAGTCGTCTTCTTGCATGAAGATGATACCTCTGATTTATATTTTCTAGAATTCTGGGTCAGAGTATGAGTTAGTGTCACTTTTTCCATAACAAGGTGGGAATGCACCCACACATTTGGTTCTTGTGTTGCCAGCAGGCATTAAGCAATAGTTTAGCTTACCTTGGAACCAGCTGTTCCTTGCAGATGCACTGATATTAAGGGTACACTTGTCTGTTATAAGGCTGGTAAATTAGAGTTTGCTTTATTGAAGGTCTGCTGTGTGCAAAGCACTGTGCTGCATTCTTTTAGAGCTATAAGATAAATATCAACACTATATCTCTAAGGAGTTTGCAGTCTGTTGGACACCATGGGCAAAAACACTAATGTTAGAGTTACAAGATGATGTGGAAGTACAAAGGAGATAGAGATGAATTATGAGTGGACAGTATGGGAAAGTCTTCATGAATGAGACAGCAAGTATTTCAACTGGGTGTTAAAGTTTGAAGGGGCGCTAGGTAGATTGGCTCATGCCTATTATCCCAGCACTTTGGGAGGCTAAGACTGGAGGACCACTTGAGCCCAGGAATTCAAGACCAGCCTGGGCAACAAAGTGAGACTCCGTCCCTTCAAAAAATTTAAAAAATTAGCGGGGAATGGTGGCACGTGCCTGTAGACCCAGCTCTATGGGAGGTTGAAGTGGGAGAATCACTTGAGCCCAGGAGGTCGAGGCTGCTGTGAGCTGTGATTGCACTGCGCTCTAACCTGGGCAGAGCCAGAGCTTGTCTCAAAAAAAAAAAAAAAAAAAAAAAAAGTTTGAAGAGTAGAAAAGCAGGTATTTCATGCTTAAGGGAGAGCCAGAGAAGTGACGTGGAAGGAAAATGGGTCTGTTACATTTTCTTCCATTACCAGAATGGTCTGTTATAGCTGAGGTTAAAGTATTTTTAAGAGAAAAGAAAGTGGAAGGCGGTGGTAAAGAAAGATGAAAAAGTAGGTGGGGCCATTCCATCTAAACCTGAACTGTCTTCTATGTTAGTCATTGGCCATATGTGACTTCTGAGCACTTAAAATGTGGCTGGTTAGAGTAGAGATGTCTTGTCTTGGTGTAATATACACAGATTTTGAAGACTGGGGGAAAATGTGAAATATCTCAACAACTTTAATTACAAGTCAAAATGAAGACAGTTTTGGGTTATAAATTTAATGTTATTTATATTTATTTTATTTTAATTTATCTTGAGACAGAGTCTCGCTGTATTGCCCAGGCTGGAGTGCTATGGTGTGATCTCAGCTCACTGTAACCTCTGCCTCCTGGGTTCAAGTGATTCTCCTGCCTCAGCCTCTCAGGTAGCCTGGATTAGAGACGTGCACTACCACACCCAGCTAATTTTTTTGAATTTTTAGTAGCGACAGGATTTTGCTATGTTGGCCAGGCTGGTCTCAAACTCCTGGCCTCAAGTGATCTGCCCGCCTCTGCCTCCCAAAGTGGTGGGATTACAGGCCTGAGTCAGCACACCTGGCCTAATATTATTTAGATTTATTCCACTGCTTTCTTATTTTACCTTTTTAATGTGGCTACTTGCAAATTTAAAAGTACATTAGTAACCCCCATTATATTTCTGTTGGTTATAGCTGATCTAGGTTAGGGCTAGTAGCCCTAGAAGAGGGATTGAAAGCAGGGTGAACAAGAAAAAAAGGAAAGGGAGAGAAGAAACTGAGAAAGGAGAATCTCTGGGATTTGTAGGAGTTTGTGTGGGAGGGGTCAAAGATACTGCTGCTGCTTCTGACCTTGGTGTTGCAATCAACTTGGAGTGCACTGCTGCACGGAGGCAGTGAAGGGCGGGGGACGATGATTTCACTTTGGGCCTGTTGATCCCAGGCTGTGCTGTAGGGAGATTCCTTTGGCAGCCAACTGTGGAGTGGATTAGCATTGGCAGAGCTGGAGGTGGGGAGACCAGTTTGGTTGGATCCCATGCCCATTATGCCTGGTTGCTGCAGCCTTTTGTATAAGGGGCAGGATGAGGGTGAGGTTTCCGTGTGGTGTACTATAGACATAATCTGCAGAATTGCTTGATAGTTTGTGCTGAATTTTACATTGGGCTTCTCAATTCTGCATCAGTTGGTCTCGTAATTTTTTTCTCCCTTAAATTACTATCCCCCTTACGGTAGATAAAAAAGTATGTAAGTTATGGTATGGCCAACATTTTTTAATGTATTGAATTTGGACTGGTATAGCAACTTATCTTTTTCCTTATTTATTTCTGGAAGCAGGTTGATTTAGTAAAGAGAAAGGAAGTATCTAAATAACAGGTCTGCTGATTTCTTACCTAGACTCAGAAAATGTTTATTATGAGGACCTGCCTCTTCCAGAGTTAACGTTTTCTCTCCTCTCCTCTCCTCTCCTCTCCTCTCCTCTCCTCTCCCCTCCCCTCCCCTCCCCTCTCCTCTGCTTTCTTTCTTTCATGCTACAGATACCTATTGAAGATCTGCTGTCAGATGATGCATTAAAATCTGATAGATCAAAGACGATCTATGGGAGAGAATAGGAGAATAGAAAAATGGGAGTCCCTGTTCTGTTTAACCTAGCAGATAAGCACACAGCCAAATTGTGAAACAGTGTGATAAATGCTCTAGCAGAAGAGCAAATAAAGTGTTAAAGGATCATAGAAAACAGCAAAGTGTCATGCATGAAATCTTTCTAATAAGAACTGTGGTTATTCTTTTTCTCTTTCTTTTGGGGCCCTTCGGGTCAGGCCATCTTACTTGGAGCAGTGCTATGACAGAATTCAACTTATTTATTTATTTATTTTTGAGATAGAGCTTTCGCTTAAGGCTCTCCCTTAAGCATGAAATACCTGCTTTTCTACTCTTCAAACTTTTTTTTTGCCCAGGCTGGAGTGCAGTGGTGTGATCTCAGCTCACTGCAACCTCTGCCTCCCAGGTTCAAGCCTCAGCCTCCCAAGTGGCTGAAATTACAGGCATATGCCACCATGCCGGGCTCATGTTTTGTATTTTTAGTAGAGATGGGCTTTTACCATGTTGGTCAAACTGGACTCGAACTCCTGACCTTAGGTGATCCTCCTGCCTCGGCCTCCCAAAGTGCTGGGATTATAGTCATGAGCCACCATGCCCGGCCCAACTCGTTTTTAAAAATTGTATACTACTTAAACTTTGGAGTTTGTTTAAATGCAGGGATTTATATTAAATATGTTCTCCTTCTGTGGCTGTTCTGCCATTGTAACTTTGGTTGTTATGAAGCTGCTCTTTTTCCAAGATTTGAAGTGCAGACGAAGGTATTAGACAGGAAATGCCATCTAAAATTGCTAACTTGTGATTTCCCGAAAGGATGGTATTTTTTCTAATTAGCAATATTCATGTAAAATATTTTAAAGGCCAGTGTTATGAAATCACAAGAAAACATGTCATACATACTTAAAGAGCTGTACACAGTGTTTTGCTCACATTAAGTTAAATTCAGAGAAGAGCTTTTGTGACTAAAATGGGGATCATAATACAAAAACCAAGTTGTTGGTTTGTGGTGAAGGTATTTTGCCATCGTTTCTGATTTTAAATGCTAGGCTTTTTCCTTACCCTCTTTCATCTTGAGTGATATTCTCCAGCTAACTGTTGCCTCTTCCATCCCCCTGTGTCCATGCTATAAAGATTTTTGTAAAACCATGACTACTTGAAAAACTCCCTAATAGATAATTATGCTCCCTAAAGAAAAATATTGCAAGTCTCCTGCAACCCGATATGCACTTACCTCTTTAGTGCTTTTCCTAGTTCTCTCTGTGCACCATATAATACAACCCCAGTTTTTGCTCTGTTGCCCCAAAAGCCATGTTTTCCCATTCCTCTGTATTTCTAACCATATCAGTCCCTTCCAACACTACTTTGTTTTCTTAGGGAAATCCTATTTATCCCACCTTAACCTCTTTGTTTGTTTGTTTTGTTTTTGAGATAGAGTCTCACTCTGTCACCCAGGCTGGAGTGCAGTGGTGCAATCTCTACCCACTGCAGCCTTGACCTCCTGGGCTTAAGCCATCCTCCCACCTCCACCTCCCAAGTAGCTGGTACTACAGGTGCACACCACCACACATAGCTAAATTTTATATTTCTTGTTGAGATGAGGTTTCACAAATTACCCAGGCTGGTCTTGAACTCCTGGTCTCAAGTGATCCTCCTGCCTCGGCCTCCCAAAGTGCTGGGAGTACAGGTATGAGCCACTGTGCACAGTCTTCCACCTTAATCTTTATTTGGTATCAGTCCAACAAATAGTTAATTGAGATTCTCGCACATGCTATGTGTTGGGGATACAAAACTCATTAAGACAGCCTTTTTCCCCCCACCTTCCCCCAAGGAACTAATATAAGGATGCAGGTATATAAACACTTAATACTACCTCCATATCAGAATTAGGTGTTGAAAATACAGTGACAGATAAAACACAGTTATTCTTTTGCCCCCATGAAGTATATGTTATACTGGGGGAGATAGAAGTCAAATTTTTAAAATTGACCTATGAGAAGTACTGTGAAGGGGGAAAACCCCTTTGATCTGAGAAACCAAGTAACTTGAGAGGGCATGAAGATCAATTTTAGATAAAGAGGAGGGTCAGGATTGGCCTCTTTGAGGAGGTGACATTTTAAAAAAGACATTTAAACAAGTAATTACAGTATCATATAATAAGACTTAATTATTATAGGGTGAGTATAGCAGGCCTACGAGAAGTATAAATGTAAATGAATGGTTATAATACAGTGTGTTACATTCAATGATGGAGGGATGTAACAAGGAAGGGAACTTCCATAGTGGGAGGAGCACACAGAGTTTTTATTGCCCTGCAGTGGAAGGATTTGGGGAGGGTTGACTATAGGGCTTTCCATGCAGAAGCACAGAGGTTTAAAGCAATTTGGGTTGTGTTCACAGAATTTAAAGCATTCTGGTATTATTACTGGCATTTTGCATTGCAAGGAGCCCAGAGGCAGGTAAGGAGGCAGAGAGGTGCGTGGTGTAGAAGGGCGCTCTGCATTATGGAATCAACCATGGAGTCAACCTAGGTGCCAGTGGTAGACTAGATAAAGAAAATGTGGTACATATGCACTATGTCATATCATGCACCCATGAAAAAGAATGAGATCATGGCCTTTCCATCAATGTGCATAGAGCTGAAGGCCATTATCCTAAGCAGACTAACTCAGGAACAGAAAACTGAATACCACCTGTTCTCACGTACAAGTGGGAGCTAAACATCAAGTATATATGGACAGAAAGAAGGGAACAACAGACCTCAGGGCTCTACTTGAGGGTGGCGGGGGAGGATTGAAAAATGACCTAACGTGTACTATGCTTATTACCTGGGTGACGAAATAATCTGTGCACCAAGCTCCCACAACATGTAATTTACCTGTATAACAAACTTGCATGTGTACCCCTGAACCTAAAATAAAAGTTAAGAAAAAGAAATGGACTCTGGAGCCAGAACTGGGTGCCTATCTCAGTGTCTCACATGCCCACACCTGATGTCTAGGGCAAGGTTTGTAACTCTTTTTATGCCTCTGTTTCCTCATCTGTAACACTGAAATGACGATAGCACTTACCTCGTCAGATTATTGTGGGGATTAAATAACCTAATACTTACGAAGTTCTTGGAACAATATCTGGCACACAGCAAATGCCCAATATATGCAGGTGATGGTGCCTGTGGGCATTTTATTGTGTGGAAATAGTCTTTGACCTGTTGGAGATCCATGAAGGCCTATTTGCAGTGTAATAACTTGATCGTGTTTCTGTTTTTCAAATACAGTGAGTAGTCCCCCCATATGAGGCAGATACATTCGAAGACCCCCAGTGGGTCCTGAAGTCATAGATAGTACTGCACACTATACACTATATACTGTGTATTTTCAACTTCTAACTGAAACAGCTACTTACAGGTGAGTAGCATCTATAGTGTAGATATGCTGGACAAAGGGAAGATTCACATCCCACGTGGGACGGAGAGGACAGCGAGAGATTTCATCACACTACTTAGAACTGTGTGCCATTTAAAACTTATGAATTGCTTATTTGTGGAATTTTCCATTTAATATTTTTATACCTTGAATGACCATAGGTAACTGAAACCATGGAAAGTGAAACCACAGATAAGGGGGGACTTCTCTATTGTTTTAGAGGGAGTGTGAGCATGTGTGTGAGGAGGAGGGGGCTGGAATTGCATTTCTGCAGATTCTCCAACCTCACCTTTTTCCCTCACCCCCTGCATAATTACCTGTTCCTTCACCTGTGTTCCCATGGTGTCTTATCTCTGCTGTGGCGTTTTCCCATTATATTTTATAGTCTGTGTTTCTCATACTAGACTGGGTCCCCTCAGGGTGTTAAGGACTATGTGTTACTCATCTTTACATCCCATTGCCAAGAATAGTACCTAACACTGGCACATACTGGGCACTCAATAAATGTTTGTTGAATTGCTTTGAAAGGTTTACCAGGGAGTTGCCCTAACTTATAATTCCGGAGAAAGGTCCTCCCATAGAAAAGTCTGGGCACGTTGCTATGGGAGGGTGTTTTCTTTGTTTCATACACCAAGTATTTATCGAGTGTCTACTGCACATGGTGCTGTGAGGGAATACATAGATGAGTCAGACGTGTACTCTGCCCTGGGTTGTGTTGACTCTTTTAATCGTGGGTGGCAAGAAGATGGTAAATGGTTGCTGATAGGTTTAATGAGAAATAAGCTATGATGTGGTTTAGTTGTATTGGGGCTTTTGTTAAGATGCATAATTATTTCAATCAAAGAATCTTAGATTTTTTTTTTTTAATGATGTCTCATTGATAGTAGCTTCTCATTATTACATTCACTTCTTTTTTTTTTTTGAGATGGAGTATTGCTCTGTCAGCTAGACTGGAGTGCAGTGGCACAACCTTGGCTCACTGCAACCTCCACTTCCTGGGTTCAAGCGATTCTCCTGCCTCAGCCTCCCAAGTAGCTGGGACTACAGATGCATGCCACCACGCCCGGCTGATTTTTGTATTTTTAGTAGAGACAGGATTTCACCATATTGGTCAGGCTGTTCTTGAACCCCTAACTTCGTGATACGCCCGCCTTGGCCTCCCAAAGTGCTGGGATTACAGGCATGAGCCACCGCGCCTGGCCTACATTCACTTTTATATTATGATAGAATCTGTCTAGTAAATTTCATAGTGTAGGTTCTTTTTAAATTTTTATTCTTTTAGAGACAGGGTCTTGCTCTGTTGCCCAAGCTGGATTGCAGTGGTATGATCAATATAATATAAAATTTCGTAGTAAGCCTGCTTGTTTCTTGGATTTTAATCCTGAGTAGAAATGATTCCACTTAATGTGGGATACATCCTTGTCTGTAGCCAGAAGACCTTCATGAGCTCTTACTACTCTTTTTTGGATTTACTTCGTAATCAGTGTTGGGTATTATGTTTTACTGGAGGTGCCTAGTTACAAGGTTTTATTACAGCAGTATTTCTAAGCATTTGGTTAGTCTCTCTCTGCTTTTCTCACCATAATTTTCTGGCACTTGTAGGTCACCCTATCTCCCGCTTCCCTTCTTAAATAGAAAACAGGCTTGTTCTGTTTTGACCATGTGTAACTCTTTGCTCAGATTGTCTCTAAAGCCCAGAAAGCTATTCCTCTTGTGGTCCAATGAAGTGTTCCCCATTGAAAGTTTGCCTCATGTACTCTCAACTCCAGTGGTCTTCAAACCACTGGAATTACTGATACTGTCTCCTTTGCATCTGCCTCTCTTTTTATTTTTTTGAGACGGAGTCTTGCTCTGTCATCCATGCTGGAGTGCAGTGGCGTGATCTCGACTCACTGCAACCTCTGCCTCTTGGGTTCAAGTGATTCTCCTGCCTCAGCCTCCCGAGTAGCTGGGATTACAGGCGTGTGCCATGATGCCTGGCTGATTTTTGTAATTTTAGTAGAGACGGGGTTTCACCATGTTCGCCAGGCTGGTCTCGAACTCCTTGACCTCAGGTGATCCTCCCGCCTTGGCCTCCCAAAGTGCTGAGATTACAGGCATGAGCCTCTGCGCCCAGCCTGCCCCTGCCTCTCTTAACACACAGGGGAAGCTTCTGCTACAGCAAAATCCTCAATAAATATGTGTTGATTAGATGAAGTGATATGAATAACACCTATATGGGGGTAGAAGGGTTTTTAAATTACTCAGATTTTTAAGGAGGATTTTAATAGTTCCTTTTATCTTTGTGAAAATTTTATTTGAAAGTTCTTATTTTAAAATATCAAACCTGTCAGAACAGTTACAATTTTAAATGCCCCTTTAATATGAAAAGATACTCACTCATGCATAAAAAGAGAGATGCAAATGAAAACTACATTTAGCTATCATATCTTGTCTATCAGAGTGGCAAAAATAAAGTTTGACAACATGTCTTGTTGAAAAGATTGTAGGGGGAAGATACTATACTTAAGTACATAGCTGGTGGAAACGCAAAATGCTGTGACTGTATTAGGAGAATTTGGCAATATGTAGCAAAATAACATTTGTATTTACCCTTTGGTCAGCCAGGTTCACTTCTAGAAATCTCTCTCTCTCTCTAGGAATCTAACTCTGTTTTTTTTTTGTTTTTTTGTTTTTTTTGAGACAGAGTCTCACTCTGTTGCCCAGGCTGGAGTGCAGTGACGTGGCCTCAGCTCACTGCAGCCTCTGCCTCCTGGGTTCAAGTGATTCTCCTGCCTCAGCCTCCCGAGTAGCTGGGACTACAGGCACATGCCACCACACCTGGCTAATTCTTGTGTTTTTAGTAGAGACAGGGTTTTACCATGTTGGCCTGACTAGTCTTGAACTCCTGGCCTCCAGTCATCCGCCCGCCTCTGCCTCCCAGAGTGCTGGGATTACAGGTGTAAGCCACTGCACCTGGCCCATAGGAATCTAACTCTAAGATACACTGGCAAAAATATGAAAAGAAGGTCCAGAAATCTGTTCATTACAGACTATATATAATAGCAAAAGAGTGGAAATAATCCGAATATCAATAAAGAGTTGGCTTAAAAAAAAAAAAAAACCCAGCTGGGCATGGTGGTACATGCCTTGTAATCCCAGTTACTTGGGAGGCTAAGGTGGGAGTATAGTTTGAGGCCACAGTGTGCTATGATTATGCCGGCAGATGGATAGCCACTGCACTCCAGCCTGGGCATTGTAAGACCCGATCTCTAAGAAAATAAAAAAAGAAACCCATTTGGAATTGCAACACAAGAGAGTATTAATATACCTGTAAAAGGAAATGGACTATTTTCTACTGTTACATAATCTGTAAGAGATATTATTTTTTGAAGGTACAGGACAACATGTACAATAATGGTACCTTTAGTAAGGGTAAAAAAAATGAAAATGTACATTCATTTGCTTATATTCAAAGAATAACTAATAGAAAGCAAACTCAAAAACTGATTGAGGAGAAGAGAACAGATAGAGGAGACAACGATAGAAGCTAGACTTTCCTGAATGTACCTTGCTTTGTGGCTTACTTTGAAACTATTAAATGTGGTATGTAATTATAAAATAAAATTTTAAAAAGTTGGGGGAGGAACTCATCCTTTAAAGTAATGGCTGGGCATGGTGACTCACACCTATAATCCCAGCACTATGCGAGGCCGAGGCACCCCCCCCCCACCCCGCCCCCGTCGTAAAGAAGGAAAGTAACAATGAACAAATGAACTTAACAGTTAAGTTGATTATTTATAGTTCCTGAGAGGAATCGTAGGTAGGCCTTGCTTTGCATAGTTCTCATATGCACAAATTTCAGTTATTATTGTTTATTTATTTTCTTTATTTATTTTTGAGATGGAGTCTTGCTCTGGTGATCAGGCTGGAGGGCAGTGGTGTGATCTCGGCTCACTGCGATCTCCATCTCCCAGGTTCAAGCAATTCTCCTGCCTCAGCCTCCCGAGTAGCTGCGATTACAGGCACCCACTACCACGCCCAGCTAATTTTTGTGTTTTTAGTAGCGATGGGATTTCACCATGTTGGCCAGGCTGGTCTCAAACTCCTGGCCTCAAGGGATCCACCTGTCTCGACCTCCCCAAAGTTCTGGGATTACAGGTATGAGCCAGCACCGCTGGCCTAGTTATTATGGTTTAAATAGCTCCAATCCCCAACACAGTGATTTAAATTTCAGTTAGGCCAGTTGTAACACAAAGTTTGCTTCTAGCTTGTTATACCACAGATCACTTTATAAATAACAGATGTGCATCACGATCTGTAACCAGTCGTTCCCTTCTCTTAAAGCCTGGTGGTGACTGGTCACTAACATATGCTCTTCAGTTTATGCCCAGACAGCAAGGCGTGTAGTTGTGTTGCCTGTCTCCCAGTAATAAACCCATGTGATATTTTACGTAAATGGATCATCAAAAGAGGAAATTCACCAACAGAGATCAAAGCACGGGAAATAAATGAGAAGTGACAGCACTGAAGTGAGATTCTATAGAATGTTAATGAAGTTACAGAAGAAATAGCTGACTGTGGAAATGTGCAGTGAAGAAATTTACTGAAAGTCAACTTACTGATATAAATGAGGAAAGTCATTGTGAGGAAAAGGATGAAGATGTCCCAGAGGAAGTGGTGCCTCACAAACACTTTGCATTAGAGACACTCGCAGAGATGTTTTACCACATTGAGGGAGGAAAGGAGTCAATGTTGGAAGTTGATCCATACTTAGCAGGGAGTACAACAGTTTGCTAAGGCAAAGAAAAGATGTTCACATTGTGTCAGAAGTTATATGACAAGAAGAAGGCAAGCACTGTTCAAAGAAAAAAAAATCTTTTTTTTTTTTTTTCAAAGTGCTGTAGTCTATTTGTATTCCCCTCCCAAATTTATATGTTGAAATTCTAACCCCCAAAGTGACAGTATTCAGAGGTGGAGCCTTTGATGGTGATTAGGACATGAGGGTAGAACCCTCATGAATGGGATTAGTGCCCTTATAAAAGAGAGAGCTTGGGCTGGGTGTGGTGGCTTGGGCCTGTAATCCCAGCACTTTGGGAGGCTGAGGCAGACAGATGACCTGAGGTCAGGAGTTTGAGCCCAGCCTGACCAACATGGCAAAACCCTGTCTCTACTAAAAATACAAAAGAAACTATCCAGGCATGGTGGCAGGTGGCTGTAATCCCAGCTACTCGGGGGGCTGAGGCAGGAGAATTGCTTGAACCCAGGAGGTGGAGGTTACAGTGAGTCAAGATCATGCCACTACACTCCAGTCTGGGCGACAGAGTGAGACTCTGTCTCAAAAAAAAAAAAAAAAAAGAGAGGGAGCTTGTTTGCCCCTTCCACTGTGTAAGGACACAAGTAGAAGGCGCCTTCTTTTTTTATTTTTTTTTGAGACAGAGTCTTGCTCTGTCACCCAGGCTGGAGTGCAATGGCACGATCTCGGCTCACTGCAACCTCTGGCTCCCAGGTTCAAGTGATTTTCCCACCTCAGCCTCCCAAGTAGCTGGGACTACTAGCTTCTGCCACCATGCCCGGCTAATTTTTGTATTTTTAGTAGAGAAGGAGTTTCACCATGTTGACCAGGCTGGTCTCGAACTCCTGACCTCAAGTGATCCAGCTGCCTCGGCCTCCCAAAGTGCTGGGATTACAGGCATGAGCCACCGTGCCCAGTCAAAGGCACCTTCTTTTTCAACTGGGAAGTGAGCCTTTACCAGACACTGAATCTGCTAGTGCCTTGCTCTTGGATTTCCAGCTCCAGAACTGTGAGAGATAAATTTCCATTGTTTGTAAGCAACCCAGTTTTTGGTGTTTTGTTTTAAAAGCCTGAGTTAGACTAAGACACAAGGAAATAAAATATTTTGTCAGGTCAGGCACGGTGGCACATGCCTGTATTCCCAGCACTTTAGGGGACCAAGGTGGGCAGATCACTTGAAGTCAGGAGTTCAGAACTAGCCTGGCCAACATGGTGAAACCCCCATCTCTACTAAAAATACTAAAAATAAGGCCGGGCACAGTGGTTCACGCCTATAATCCCAGTATTTTGGGAGGCTGAGGTGGGAGGATCACCTGAGGTCTGGAGTTTGAAACCAGCCTGACCAACATGGAGAAACCCCATTTCTACTAAAAGTACAAACTTAGCCGGGCATGGTGGCACATGCTTGTAGTCGCAGCTACTCAGGAGGCTGAGGCAGGAGAATCACTTGAACCCAGGAGGCAGAGGTCGCAGTGAGCCGAGATTGCACCATTGCACTCCAGCTTGAGCAACAAGAGCAAGACTCCGTCTCAAAATATATATATCTAGATATAGATATAGATCTATATAGATAGATATAGATATATAAAATTAGCTGGGCATGGTGGTGCACATCTGTAATCTCAGCTACCGAGAATTGCATGAAACCGGGAGGTGGAGGTTGCATTGAACCAAGACTACACCTCTGCACTCTAGCCTGGGTGACAGAGTGAGACTCTGTCTCAAATGAAAAACCAAAAAGAAGGCAAAAAACAAAAAACAAATGAAGTACTTTGTCAATGCATCTAATATTTTAAGTCATAGCCTATTAAATATTTTACTTTTTTTCATTTCTTTATAAATGTATAAGTGACAGAATTGTTAGCATTTTGACAGAAATTTGTAAATGCTATGAACAATCGCAATTTTTCCTGTTGATTATTAAGGTGGTTTTGTACAGTTTCGGCTTTCACGGTCCTTTCTATGGTCCTGCACTACTTTGCAAAGTGAGAACTGTATTTCAAGTGACATTTTTTTCCCAAGTGACTTTTAAAAAACAGTAATGTGCACCGTCTTAGTAAGATACATCTTGTTTTTTTGTTTGTTTGTTTTAGAGACAGTCTTGCTCTGTTGTGCAGTGATGTGATCTCGGCTCATGCAACTTCCGTCTCCTGGGTTCAAGCAAGTCTGCCTCAGCCTCCCGAGTAGCTGGAACTATAGGTGCATGTCACTATGCCCGGCTAATTTCTTTTGTATTTTAGTAGAGACGGAGTTTTACCATGTTGCCCAGGCTGGTCTTGAACTCTGAGCTCAGGCTATCCGCCCGCTTCAGCCTCCCAAAATGCTAGGATTACAGGCGTGAGCCACCGTGCCTGGCCGAGATACATCTTAAGGATGAAAAAGAAAGAAAGCTGGATACAGTGGTTTAAGCTTGTTATCCCAGCACTTCGGGAGGCTGGGGGGGTAGGATTGCTTGTGTCCAGGAGTTTGACATCAGCCTGCGAAGCATAGTAACATCCTGTATATTTCAAAATTTTAAAAAGTAGCTGGGCATGTAGTCCTGCTACTTGGGATTCTGAAGCAGGAGGATTGCTTGAACCCAGGAGGCTGAGGCTGCAGTGAGCTGTGATGATGCCACTGCATTTCAGCCTGGCAGCAGAGTGAGACTCCATCTAAAAAAATAAAAATAAAAAAGACAAATCTTAAAGTGTTCTTAGCAATCATTTTTAGTAATGGTATTGGTATTATTATTGTACTTGTTAGGAAACAAATAGAGAAAAGAGATACAAACAAAATCAAACAGTTTAAGTAAAACACTGTAATCCTAAATTTAATAGAAAAGGGAAACTAACAACATATATATTAATATTAAATATATCAATATGTAATATATTTTATATTATGTATAAATATATGTTGATATATAATATATATATAAAACTTATACTTTAGGCTGGGCACAGGGGCTCATCCATGTAATCCCAGAACTTTGGGAGACCGAGGCAGGCAGATCACCTGAGGTCAGGAGTTTGAGACCAGCCTGGCCAACATGGTGAAACCCTGTCTCTACTAAAAATACAAAGATTGCTAGGCATAGTGGCTCATGCCTGTAATCCCAGCACTTTGGGAGGCCGAGGCAGGTGGATCATCTGAGGTCAGGTGTTCGAGACCACTCTGACCAACATGGTGAAACTCCGTCTCTACTAAAAATACAAAAATTAGCTGGGTGTGGTAGCAGGCGCCTGTAATGTCAGCTACTCAGGAAGCTGAGGCAGGAGAATTCCTGGAATCTGGGAGGCGGAAGTTGCAGTGAGCCAAGATCGTGTCATTGCACTCCAGCCCGGGCCAACAACAGTGAGAAACTGTCTCAAAAAAAAAAAAAAAAAAAAATTTCGTTCGACGTGCTG
>NC_045436.1:102026935-102180632 GCF_002776525.5 Piliocolobus tephrosceles | reverse complement strand
CTCAAAAAAAAAAAAAAAAAGTGAAAAAAGAATCAACCGTTTATCCTAGTTTTTTGAATAAACTGTAACTCAGTGTAACTAAATGATAGAGAAAAAATTATTTACAGAAAAAAATAGCTAATGAAAAGTGATAACATTATCATTTTGCATCCTCTCTCTGAATAAGCAAAGATTACCAGTAGTTGATAATACTATTAGGTGAAGAGTTGGTGAGAAACTTTATAATAGGATGTCTTAAAGTGGCTAATGATACCCGAATCTTTTTTTAAAAATGTAACTTAATTTAATTTAATTTTATGTGAGACCGAGTCTCACTCTGTTGCCCAGGCTGGAGTGCAGTGGAATGATCTTGGCTCACTGCAACCTCTACCTCCTGGATTCAAGCGATTCTTGTGCCTTGGCATCCCAAGTATCTGGGAGTATAGACGCCTGCCACCACACCCAGCTAATTTTTGTATTTTAGTAGAGACGGGATTTCACTATGTTGGCCAGGCTGGTCTTGAACTCCTGACTGCAGGTGATCCACCTGCCTTGGCCTCCTAAAGTGCTGGGTTACAGGCATGAGCCACCGTGCCTGGCCCTGAATCCATTATTTAAAGTTAAGAATTTTTAAAAAACAAATAACTATTTTGCCTCCTTATGTGATTTAATGAGGTATAGACAAACCACCTATGAAATAGTCTTTCCAAAAATTTAGACAGAAATCTGACCAAGCCAGTTTATAGAACATACATAGACTGAGAAACACGTTAAAGGATTCTTCTTGGATGCTGTCAGCAAAATTCATAATGTGAAAATTGTTTTTCCCCCAACAAATAAATCTCATAAAAAAGAATATAGATTATATAAAGAAGCCTAAGAGACATATCAACCCTTTAATAAAAGGATCCTGTTTGGATATGAACACACTAATTAAATTGGAAGACTAATTAGATATTTGATGCTATTAAGGGAAATTTTATTAATATTACGTTAATATTAAGTAATATTAAAGGAAACATTTTAGATAGCATAGTAGTATTGTGGTTATTGTTATTATTTTTGAAATCATCATCATTTTTTAAAGACAGGGTCTCTGTCGCCCAGGCTAGGGTGCAGTGGTATGAGCATGGCTCACTGGGTATAAATGGTCCTCCAGCCTCAGTCTCCTGAGTAGCTGGTACTACAGGTACACACCACCATACCCGGCTAATTTCATATTGTTTTTTGTAGAGATGGGGATCTTGCTGTGTTGCCTGGGCTGGTCTCAAACTGCTGGCATCAAGCGATTCTCTTGCCTTAAATCCTCATCTTCAAGCTTATTTAAAACTGAAAACCCTTATCTCGAATTTCTTATCTGTAAAATAAGGAAGAGGATTAAATGTCTTTGCTGCTTTCTCTGTGCTCTGCTCTAGCCCTTATATAATAGCCACTCCCTCTTGATTTCCTTCTCAGAATCTTATTATTATAATGTATATGCAATAGTGTTGCTTGTTGATAAGACTTTATTTAATGCATCTACCTCTGGGGGCAGGAACTTTAGGGCTCAGGCTGGATGGCCTGATTGATCCTAGGAGGGTGCTCTCTACCCTCTTCCTGACGATTTGCCCGCTCCTGAGCAGGATCTGAACATAACAGCTCTGGGCCTTGAGTCAGGGGTCATTTAGGGTCTTGACAACCAAGACTTTGTAGACTGGGATGAGTTAGACTTGGTGGAGAGCCAACCCTCTGTGTGGAAGTCCTAATTCTTCAGTAGGTGATAACTGATTAATACCCATGTGGAAACCAGAAGCAAATAACCACCGTACAGTAATGATTTAGCACACCACCCCCTTTTTGCAAGTTATTATTTGTGTTTTAAAAATCATTCAGTCTGGCCAGGCGCAGTGCTCACGCCTGTAATCTCAGTACTTGGGAGGCTGAGGCGGGTGGATTATTTGAGGCCAGGAGTTCGAGACCAGACTGGCCAACATAGTGAAACCCCATCTGTGCTAAAAATACAAAAATTAGCTGGGCATGGTGGCACATGCTTGTAGTCCCAGCTACTCGAGAGGCTGATATAGGAGGATCGCCTGAGCCCAGGAGGTGGAGATTGCAGTGAGCTGAGATTGTGCCACTGTACTTCAGCTTGGGGGACAGAATGAGATTAAAAAAAAAAAAATCCCATTATAAGCTGGGGTCATGTTATTCCCGCCCACCCCCCAACCCCAGAGTTTCTGGTTCAGTAGTTCTTTTTTTTTTTTTTTTGATATATAATAATTGTACGTACTTATGGGGGTACATATACATTAGATACATGTATATAATGTGTAATGATCAAATCAGGGCAAATAGGATATTCATCACTTAAAACATTTATCATTTGTGCTGAGAACATTTCAAACCTTCTCTTACAACTGCTTTGAGATTTTTTTATTACATATTATATATATTATATATTTTTATTATATAAATTATTTACATAATAAATTATATAAATAATAGATTATATAAATAATATATTTATTATATACATTATTAATATAATTTATTATATAAATTATTGTTAACTATAGTCACCCTACTGTGCTATCAAACACTAGAACCTGTTCCTTCCATCTAACTGTATGTTTTTAACCATTAAACAACCTCTCTCCATACCCTGCCTCCCAGCCTCTGGTCACCATCATATGGTTCTCTACTTCATGAGATCAACTTGTTTTTTTAGCTACCACATTTAAGTAAAAACATGTGATATTTGCCTATCCGTAGGATCTTCTTAAGACTGTGAAACTGTACCTAGGAATACAACTTATAAGGGATGTGAAGGACCTCTTCAAGGATAATTAAAAACCACTGCTCAAGGAAGTAAGAGAGGACACAAACAAATGGAAAAACATTCCATGCTCATGGATAGGAATAATCAATATCATGAAAATGGCCATACTGCCCAAAGTAATTTATAGATTCAATGCTATCCCTATCAAGCTACCATTGACTCTTCATAGAATTAGAAAAAACTACTTTAAATTTCATATGGAACCAAAAAAGAGCCTATATAACCAAGACAATCCTAAGCAAAAACAGCAAAGCTGAGGCATCCTGCTGACTTCAAACTATACTACAAGGCTACAGTAACCAAAACAGCATGATTCCGGTACTAAAATAGATATATAGACCAATGGAACAGAACAGAGGCCTCAGAAGTAACGCCACACATCTACAATCATTTGATCTTTGACAGACCTGACAAAAAAAGCAATGAGGAAAGAATTCCCTATTTAATAAATGGTGTTGGGAAAACTGGCTAGCCATATGCAGAAAACTGAAACTGGACCCCTTCATTATACCTTATACAAAAATTAACTCAAGATGGATTAAAGACTTAAACGTATGACCTAAAACCATAAAAACCCTAGAAGAAAACCTAGGCAATACTGTTCAGGACGTAGGCATGGGCAAAGATTTAATGACTAAAACCCCAAAAACAATGGCAACAAAAGCCAAAATTGACAAATGGGATCTAATTAAACTAAAGAGCTTCTGCACAGCAAAAGAAACTATCATCAGAGTGAAAAGACAACCTACAGAATGGGAGAAAATTTTTTGCAATCTATCCATCTGACAAAGGACTAATATCCAGAATCTACAAGGAACAAATTTACAAGAAAAAAACAACCCCATCCAAAAGTGGGTGAAGGATATGAACAGACACTTCTCAAAAGAAGACATTTATGCAGCCAACAAACATATGAAAAACAGCTCATCACTGGTCATTAGAGAAATGCAAATCAAAACCACAATGAGATACCATCTCCTGCCAGTTAGAATGGTGATCATTAAAAGGTCAGGAAACAACGGATGCTGAAGAGGGTGTGGAGAAATGGGAATGCTTTTACACTGTTGATGGGAGGGTAAATTAGTTCAACTATTCTGGAAGACAGTGTGGTGATTCCTCAAGGATCTACAACCAGAAATACCATTTGACCCAGCAATCCCATTACTGGGTATATACCCAAAGGATTATAAATAATTCTGCTATAAAGACACATGCACACATATGCGTATTGCAGCACTATTCACAATAGCAAAGACTTGAAACCAACCCAAATGCCTATCAAAGATAGACTGGATAAAGAAAACGTGGCACATATATACCATGGAATACTATGCAGACATAAAAAAGGATCAGTTCATGTCCTTTGCAGGGACATGGATGAAGCTGGAAACCATCATTCTCAGCAAACTATTGCAAGGACAGAAAACCAAACACCACATGTTCTCACTCCTAAGTGGCAATTAAACAATGAGAATACATGGATACAGGGAGGGGAACATCACACACCAGGGCCTGTCGAGGGGTGGGGAACTAGGGGAGAGATAGCATTAGGAGAAATACCTAATGTAGATGACAGGTAGATGGGTGCAGCAGACAACCTTAGCACGTGTATACCTATGTAACCTGCACGTTCTGCACATGTATCCGAGAACTTAAAGTATAATATGATAATAATAATAATAATAAAAGACTGTGAAACTGGCCAGGTGGGGTGGCTTATACCTGTAATTCCAGCACTTTGGGAGGCCTAGGCAGAATTGCTTGAAGCCAGGAGTTCGAGACCAGTCTGGGAAGTATAGTGAGACCTTGTCCCTATTAAAAAAACAAAAACAAAAACAAAAAACAAAAAACTGCCTAACCTGTGGGAGACAGAGCAAGATGCCTTCGGGAGGAACCACTGGCCCTCTTCATTGGTAATATCCAAAAGCTTTGGTCAGCTGTTGATATCCAAGTGGTATGAAGAAAACATAAGGCCTCAAGACTAATCTCTGGAGAGCTTCAAACCAGAGGGGAACCTAACTTCTTGAATCCCTGGAGCACCCCGAGTGTGGTTTCAGAGGGGGTGCCATTCATGAGCAACACTGCTAGCCATTAGTGGCCAGCAAGTACAGGAGTGAAAGGAGTATCTTGTAAATGGTGACTTGGGTAATATGAAATTGGTGTCATCAAGGTTTATCAAAAAACCAGAGCTTAAATACTACATGTAGGCAATGTGAGGCTGCCCCAAATGGTATGTTTCCCAGGAACTTGATTCAACTGTGAGAATAAATGCATGAGTACTGAGAAAACTGTTTGGGTGGAAAATATTTGTTTATTTATTATTTTGTTTTGTTCCCTCAACTGTGATCTGCTTATTTGAGCTTGTTAGAAATATGTAACCTAGGCTGGGTGTGGTAGCTTACGCCTGTGATCCCAGCACTTTGGGAGGCCGAGGTGGGCAGATCATCTGAGGTCAAGAGTTTGAGACCAGCTTGGCCAACATAGTGAAACCTTGTCTCTATTAAAAATATAAAAATTAGTTGGGCGTGGTGGTGGGCGCCTGTAATCCCAGCTAACTCAGGAGGCTGAGGCAGGAGAATTACTTGAACCCAGGTGGAGGTTGCAGTGAGCCGAGATCATGCCATTGCACTCCAGCCTGGGTGACAGAGCAAGACTCCATCTCAAAAAAAAAAAAGGCCGGGCGTGGTGGCTCATGCCTGTAGTCCCAGCACTTTGGGAGGCCAAGGCGGGCAGATCACGAGGTCAGGAGATGGAGACCATCCTGGCTAACATGGTGAAACCCTGTCTCTACTAAAAATACAAAAAATTAGCTGTGTGTGGTGGCAGGTGCCTTAGTCCCAGCTACTCAGGAGGCTGAGACAGGAGAATAGCGTGAACTTGGGAGGCGGAGCTTGCGAGCTTCCAGTGAGTGGAGATGGCACCACTGCACTCCAACCTGGGTAACAGAGCAAGACTCTGTCTCCAAAAAAAAAAAAAAAAAAAAAAAAAAAAGAAATATGTAACCAACATAACATATATAGCCTTCTGCAGCTATATATTTGTGTACAAAAGAGAAAAATACTGTTGAAATTGTTTTGACTCAGGTTCTTTTAAAATCACTTTATAGTCACACAATGAAAATGATTGTCCTAGAGGATACCAGCCTCCATAATTGTGGCTACTACCCCTAAGACTCGGAACATTAACTCTCAGCTCTGAAATTTTTTACTACTGTTTTTTTTCTAAAGGATGTGGGTGCAGTGGACATCCCTTAACTACATCTTTAATGTGGTTTGCTCATCACTACAGAGACTTTAGTGTTTATGGTACCTGAAACATCTGGAAAATAAATCAACAAATGAATCCAACAGGACTGGGTTTTCATGTTTACTTCAAATTGCTTTTTTTTTTTTTTTTTGAGACAGAGTCTCGCTGTGTCGCCCAGGCTGGAGTGCAGTGGCCGGATCTCAGCTCACTGCAAGCTCCGTCTCCTGGGTTCACGCCATTCTCCTGCCTCAGCCTCCCGAGTAGCTGGGACTACAGGCGCCCGCCATCTCGCCCGGCTAGTTTTTTGTATTTTAGTAGAGACGGGGTTTCACCGTGTTAGCCAGGATGGTCTTGATCTCCTGACCTCGTGATCCGCCCGTCTCGGCCTCCCAAAGTGCTGGGATTACAGGCTTGAGCCACCGCGCCGGCCGAAATTGCTTTTTTTTTTTTTTTTTTTTTAACATCCTTTTCCATTATTGAAATATGGTAGATGCTTTGGTCCTACGTATTGAATTTTCTTTCAGCCCTCAGACACTTCTTGAGAAAATCAAACCAACCGTGATAATACATTACTATTTGCCTTTTGCAGAAGCCGTCTAGCTGAGCTCGAAAGTAACATCAAATTTGGGAGTGCTGTGCTGAAACATATCTAGATATGATATGGAAAAAGTGATTTTCCAAAGGCTTGTAAAACGTCCTAGGATTCTATGACTGCTTCCTCAGGAGTGTAACAATAGCTTATCAAGAGAGACTGCAGCATAGTGATGAAGACTATGGATTCTCGAGTGCAGGCTTATATCTCAGTCCTACCACTTACCAGTCTGCATGACTGAGAAAATTGCCCATTTTCTCAGGGCCTCATTTTTCTTATCTCTGAAGCAAGGATGGTGATATTGTACTTGGCTTAAAGGCTTGTGGCCGGAATTAATTTAATATGGGGGAAGTACTTAGAGCCAGGAATATTGTGCATGCTCAGTAAATTCATATTACTTACAAAATTAATTCCTAACACCTTCCTTGCCATTTTGCTGGACTGTGGTATCTAAGATTGTTACTAAGCGTCTCAACCATGTGTACTGAGGGAACATGATCATATGGGAAAGAAAGTCATCTTTATGTGAATTCCCAAGTGACAGTGTAGGGACCCACTAAGTTGTTAAGTGTTGTAAGGCCCGAAGCTGGCCAGCTTTGAGGTGTCAGTGACTTGTAAGGGCACTAACAAGTCTGTCAGTTGGGAGCAGAGTTGCTAGCTGAGAGTTCTGACCTTCACAAAGTTCTAATTGGATTAGCAAGGGAAGACCCCCTCCTTTCTGAGAACATAGGAAATACTGTAAACCTCAAAAACTCTATTGCTACAACTTCTGTAATTTTCTTAAATGAATTCTTAAACATGATGTTTAAAATGACAAAATTTAATCAGCTCAATAACATATAGGTCCTTGATCATGAAAATATGTGTAATTGGTTATTAATCAACTTTTTGTTCTCTAGATTCATTGTAATTTCAAGACATTTAGGATTTAGAAAATGGAGTAGCCCTTTCTTTGAGTAAGTTCTCAGAAGACAAAGAGTTTTTAAAAAACATGCTTTTCTGTAGGGTTGCATGGGCTTTAGACATAATAAATGCTCAATAAATGTTGATTTGATTTAGTTTTTTTTTTTTTTTTTTGGAGACAGAGTCTCGCTCTGTTGCCCAGGCTGGAGTGCAGTGGTGTGATCTTGGCTCACTGCAAGCTCCTCCCCCTGGGTTCACGCCATTCTCCTGCCTCAGCCATTGAGTAGCTGGGACTACAGGCGCCCACCACCACGCTGGGTTAATTTTTTGCATTTTTAGTAGAGATGAGGTTTCACCGTGTTAGCCAGGATGGTCTCAATCTCCTGACCTTGTGAGCCGCCCGCCTCAGCCTCCCAAAGTGCTGGGATTACGGGCTTGAGCCACCGCGCTCAGCCGATTTGATTTAGTTTTAATCTTCCTGTTTTGCATGTGACCTAGGTAGGAAACAGAGTCCACAACCAATAAGCTTCAAATAAAACTCCCCTGACTTTTTGGAAGACAGCCTTAGTCCTCAGATGGAAGGTAAAATCCATACCTCCAATTTCGTTTTGAATTGTTTGGATTCAAATGTTTGCTAGTGATAAAAACAGCACATTTACGACAGGCTAGGTATCACAGAAAATGCCAGTAGTTGATGTAACCTCTGTTACGTGCGAGGAGACCAGATCTTAGTATAACTTACGAGCTGCAATTTACTGATCTTTGTGGCTTGCCTATGTGTATAGTTTTTTCTCCCACAAAAGAGGAAAACATCCCTGCAGAGATTGAGGAATATCTCCTAATTTCCAGTTCTTAAATCCTTCCCCTTCCCTTATATGTGTTCAGGAAAATTTAGGGATAGTTCCAAGGGCAGGAAAAGCCCCTAACTCATAGATGACTATGCCACAATACTGTTCAGAGACTGTTTCAAACTGAATAATGGTAGTAATTTTGGACACTTGTCTTTGAGAGTTTATGGAATTCCTAAACGTCATAGATTTTATAGTGCAGTGCTTCTCAGAGTTCAATGAGTGTATGAATCGCCTTGGAATCTTGTTAAAATGCAGATTCTGGGGCCGGGCGTGGTGGCTCAAGCCTGTAATCCCAGCACTTTGGGAGGCCGAGACGGGCGGATCACGAGGTCAGGAGATCGAGACCATCCTGGCTAACACGGTGAAACCCCGTATCTACTAAAAAATACAAAAAAACTAGCCAGGCGAGGTGGCGGGCGCCTGTAGTCCCAGCTACTCGGGAGGCTGAGGCAGGAGAATGGCATAAACCCGGGAGGCGGAGCTTGCAGTGAGCTGAGATCCGGCCACTGTACTCCAGCCTGGGCAACAGAGCAAGACTCCGTCTCAAAAAAAAAAAAAAAAAAAATGCAGATTCTGGGCCAGGCGCAATGGCTCACTCCTGTAATCCCAGCACTTTGGGAGGCTGAGGCAGGTGGATTATGAGGTCAGGAGTTCGAAACCCAGCCTGGCCAATATAGTGAAACCCTATCTCTACTAAAAATACAAAAAAATTAGCTGGACATGGTGGTGTGTGCCTGTAATCCCAGCTACTCAGGAGGCTGAGGCAGGAGAATCATGTGAACCGGGGAGGCAGAGGTTGCAGTGAGCCGAGATTGTGCCATCCAGCCTGGGAGACAGAGCAAGATTCCATCTTATTAAAAACAAACAAACAAAAAAAACCAGATTCTGATTCAGGAAACTGGATGGAACCTAAGGCCGCATTTCTCATAGGCCTCTCCTGTTAGAGCTGCTGCTCTGCAGCGTCACTTTAAGTGACAAGACACTAAAACACAGGTTCTAACTCAACTGCACACTAAATTGCCTGAAGGCACTAAAAAAGAGTCCCCCTACTAAATAAACTATATTTAAACAAGCATTTGTTTTCTTACTTGAATTAATCAAAACACACGAAGTTGCTAATTAGACTTCCTGATCAGTGTGGGCTCACTGGTGCTAGCACACTGAGTTGGCATAAGCTCCAGGAAGGCCCAGAGCGGAGTCCTTCACACACTTCTTACGGTCAGATATGTGGTTTCCTTTGGATTTTTTGAAATGTTGGAAATTGTTCACTGATCCTCACTTGCTCTATTTGTGAATCTGGATCAGAGTCCACTGATTGTGTAATGAGAGAACCCCAGATTGTGCAATCTGGGGGCAGATCTCACCTGCAAACACATGTGTAAGAGGGAATCTTACCAGCTGCAACAGAGTTCTTCACAGTTCTCTGTTTCAGAAATTATCTTTTGGCTGCATTTTTTTTTGGCTGCCTTTCTGCTCAAACAAGCAAACACTCCCCTTGATCCCATCCAACCTCATGACTTGATATGCATGAGAACTAGGAGCTTGTGTTGGGTAGAGTGAAGGATAAGCTATCAGAGAAGGCTTCTGAGAAGAGCTGCATATGTTAGGGTTTGGATAATAGTAGGGGTTCTTCAGCTGGAGAAGGGGGAAAGGGGCATTCTAATGAAGAGAAAATACTCTCTGCAAAAGGTTGATGGCATTAGAGAAGTGTGGGGCTGGAGGGTGTTCATGGGAAAGGGGTGGGAAGGGGACAGAGGGAGATTTAGTGCTACTGAAGTTGGTCCAAATTGGGAAGGGTGTTAGATATCCTGTAAGAAATTGTCTCTAGGCCAGGCGTGGTGGCTCACACCTATAATCGCAGCACTGTGGGAGGCCAAGGCAGGTGGATCGCCTGAGTCCAGGAGGTTGAGATCATCCTAGACAACATGGTAAAAACCAGTCTTTACAAAAAATTAGTCAGGTGTGGTGTCGTGTGCCTGTAGCCCCAGCTACTGAGGAGGCTGAGGTAGGAGGATTGCTTGAGCCCGGGAGACCGAGGCTGCAGTGAACTGAGATTGCAACACTGCACTTCAGCCTGGGCAACAGAATGAGACCTTTTCTCAAAAAAAAAAAAAAAACCCACAAAAATTTATGTTGAAACTTAAACCCAATGTGACAATATTGAAAGGTGGAGACTTTAAGAGGTGATTGGATCATGAAGGCTCTGCCCTCATGGATGAATTCATTCAAGATTAATGAATTTGTGGGCTACCATGGGAGGAGAACTGGTGGCTTTTTTTTTTTTTTTTTTTTTGAGAGGGAGTCTTGCTATGTCGCCCAGGCTGGAGTGCAGTGGTACAATCTCAGCTTACTGCAAACTGTGCCTCCCAGGTTCAAGTGATTCTCCTGCCTTAGCCTCCCAAGTAGCTGGGATTACAGGTGCCCACCACCATACCTGGCTAATTTTGGTATTTTTAGTAGAGATGGGGTTTTACCGTGTTGGCCAGACTTGTCTCGAATTCCTGACCTCAGGTGATCTGCCCGCCTCGGCCTCCCAAAGTGCTGGGATTACAGGTGTGAGCCACTGAGCCTGGCCTGAACTGGTAGCTTTATAAGAGGAAGAGAGACCTGCAGTAGCACGTTTGCATGCTCAGCTCCCTCACCATGTGGTACCCTCTGTCACTTTGGGACTCGAGTCCCCACCAGCAAGACGACTTTCATCAGGTGTGGCCCCTTAACTGTGGACTTCCCAGCCTCCATAACTCTAAGGAATAAATTCCTTTTTAAAATAAATTACCCAGTTTGAGGTATTCTGTTATAGGTAACAGGAAATGGGCTAAGGCACATGCATGGTAAATATTAAAAAATGCATACTTGGGTCAGGCGCAGTGACTCACGCCTGTAATCCCAGTGCTTTGGGAGGCTGAGGCAGGTGGATCATAAGGTCAGGAGATTGAGACCATCCTGGCTAACACGGTGAAACTCTGTCTCTACTAAAAATACAAAAAATAAGCTGGGCGTGGTGGCGGGCGCCTGTAGTCCCAGCTACTCAGGAGGCTGAGGCAGGAGAATGTCATGAACCCAAAGGGTGGAGCTTGCAGTGAGCCAACGTCGCGCCACTGCACTCCAGCCTGGGTGACAAAGCGAGACTCCGTCTCAAAAAAAAAAAAAAAAAAAAGCATACTTAAGAGAAAAGGAAAGGATAGAAAAAGATATACCATCAAACAGTAGGCATAAGAAGCTAAGTGAGGCTGGGTGTGGTGTCTCACGCCTGTAATCCCAACACTTTGGGATGCCTAGGCTGAGGTCAAGAGTTCGAGACCAGACTGGCCAACATGGAGAAACCTCATCTCTACTAAAAGTACAAAAAATTTGCCAGGTGTGGGTGGCACATGCCTGTAGTCACAGCTACTAGGGAGGCTGAGGCAGGAGAATTGCTTGAACCCAGGAGGCGGAGATTGCAGTCAGCTGAGATTGCGCCATTGCACTCCAGCCTAGGCAATAAGAGCAAAACTCCATCTCAAAAAAAAAAAAAAAAAAAAAGACAAAAAACAAGAAAGCTGAGTGGACAGCTCTGTTAGTATCAAGAGGGCAGAAGTAGAACTAATGGAACAGGACTCTAAAGAAGCCAATTTTAGCTTCATGGGAGATAGAAGTTTCTAATCCTCATCATTGGCCTGCCGTGGAAGGAGCTGCTTGTAATGACAACAGATGTCCCTGGAGACATGCAAACAAGCTAGTCTCGCTAGAGAAAGAGCCTTCTTGCATGGGGAGGTGGATTAGATGACCCTTATCTCCTTCCTGGAGCTAAGACTTGATTATAGTTGTTTTGTTTTTACAATAATTGTGATTCTGTTTTTCTTTTGTGACTACAGAAACAGGTGTGTGTTCATTTTATACATTTAGACAATTTTTAAATACCCAGAAGAAAATAAGTCATCTGATTGTTCCATTCAGAGATACCTACTGCTAGCATTTTGCTACAGAGGCCATGTCAATCTTTTGAATACACATATTTCATTCAATTTTGACGAAGTGGGATACTAACCATCATACTGTATTGTACCTGCTTTTTTTCCTTTTAAAAATTATTTTATTTTGTACCTGCTTTTTTATTAATCAAAAAACCCTGATATTATGAATATCTTCCTTGTCATTAAGTATTTTTTGTAAAACAAGAAGGTGAAAGCTTATTCAGTGGAGGGGGTGGTAGTGGTGGTGGGAGGAATTAGAGATCAGTGTTAGAAATTCAGAAATAAAGAGAAGTATTTAAAGTGAGCTCTTCCCACTCCCATCCCTCTACTTTCACTATCCCAAGAAATCTCAGGATTTTGGTAGCAATATGTGTGGAAAACAAGCCAGGAAAACGATCTCTAGTTTGGATGATTGGTAATGGGTGCGTAAATGAAGGGCCAGGAGGAAAGGAGTGGGTTGGAATTGGGACCATTCAGATTAATTCTGGCCTGGTCTGGCCTCGGGCCATTTCTCAGGCTGTCTCTTTCTCTTCCCTGTTTCCCTTTCCTTTTGAAAGGCATCACTACTCCTTCACACTCACTGATGTTTGCTATTCAACAAATTATTAATAAGGCTGATCTTATTTTAAGGGGTTTATTGCTGATCTTCACAGTTAAAACACACACGATAAAATATACAATGTTTTAGTTTTGTGTTAGCCAAGTCCCTCCTGATCTGCTCATAGGAAGCTCTCTTTGAATTCTGCTTTCTGCTTTTGTTCCCAAGGAAGGAACTAACTAAACACACTTTTCCCCTAGTCTTTTCTAATCCCTTCTTTGGTGAAAGAGATATTGTCTTCTTCCTGTATGGAGAAACCACCCCTTACCCTAGAAGCAGCTAAGGCTCATTGATAGGTATCTCTCAGCATCTGTTGTAACTGCATCCAGATGGGGTGGATCTTATTGTGTAGACACAATAAGAACATGTTTTATTTTGGACAACCTCCCAAGTGCCTTTTCATGCCCAGGAAACTGTTTTGGGGCAGCTGGAAAGAATAGTCTTGGAGTTACAGAGAGAAGTTTCGGTTGGAGTTACACATTTAGAGAGCTACTGATGATACTGTACAAGACAGCATTTAGATTGAGAAGAGACAAGTAAGGTTTGTTAGAGCTCTATCCTGGATCCTGGATGTGTGAGCAGAAAGAATTGTAAAATAAGATAGAGTTGCTCAAAGTCTGCGGAGAGCCTTTCATGGGAGGTGGTCACTGGCATCACAAAGGAAGCCGACTTCTCTTGGTGTAAGAAGCTTGGTAGTGATGGCAGAAGGAGACTGGGTGGTAGCGCTTATGGGGAAGAAACCAATGTATTGGGAGAAATGGCTTGTTCTGGGACGTGGGTAGGGAAAATAGATGATGAGCCTGGAGCATCCTGTAGTAACAGAAAGGAAGGAGTGCTCGAAACACAAAAGGATGGGGCAAGGAGCCAACCTGAAGGGGCTCCCAGTGGCCAAGGCAGGAACGATCTGACAACAAAATCAATCATGTAGTGGATTATGACACAAAGTCCAAAGGAAGTATCTGTGAGACTATGCTCATATAAATACATAATTGAATGAATAAATAAATGGGGAAGAGGCAAATCTTTCTTAGAGAAGAATTTCAAATATGTATAGCTATTGCCACCCCTTTTCCTGTGTCTGCTTCATTGTCTCCCTCCTTTGAAGGGAAAACATCAGCCAAAACCAGATTAAGGAACATTCTACAGGATAGCCAGCCCAAACTTCTTAAAACTGTCAGTCATGAAAAACAAGGAAAAGCTGAGAAATAATGCAGTTTTAGGATACCTTGGGTTGCATCTTGGACCAGAAAGATGTCATTGATGGAAAAACTGGTAAAATCAAAATAAAATCTAAAGTTTAGTTCATAGTAACATACCAATGTTGATTTCTCAGTTTTGGCAAGTGGCCAGTTGTAGTATAAGATGTAAACAGTGAGGAAACTGGCTGGGGGTATAATTGTTTGCAACTTTTCTGTAAATCTGAAGTTATTCTAAAATAAAACATTTATTAAAAAACTCTGTGTGTGTGTTGCAGAGGAAGTGGGGAACTTAAGCTTGTTTGTAGACTGATAATAAGTAATTGGTATATTGTAGGCTAATATCCCTGATTGATCAGGGTATTAGGGTAAGGAAGGGCATGTTTTATTAATGCACAAATAGGAGGAGATATGGAAAATTGTAGACCAAATCAGGTAAAGAAAAAGACATTGAGTGAAGAGGTAAAGTTGAAAAGTAATTTCTATACGTTTTTGCTTGTATACCTCCTACAAGAATGTTGAAAAACTGTAAATCTTTATTCTTCAACCAAACAGTTGAATCAGATTTACTTTATTAGAGAAGTACAACTTCTGATGGCCCTATCCATCTCATTTCATAATTCTAATTTATATATAGTCAGGCATGGGGACGCTGCCACAAGCTTGTTACCTGGACGTGTTTAATGAGGATCTATCTATTAATATTGATTTAACCTTGGGGACTCTCCTTCTACAGAGAACTGTTCCTTTGGGGGTCTTGGAGGTATTTACACCTGGAGCAATGCACCATTTTAATATTTATTTGGGCTGGATGAGAGGACTGCTTTCCTTTTTCTACTTCTTTTTTTTTTCTGTGATGGAGTCTTGCTCTATTGCCCAGGCTGGAGTGCAGTGGTGCAATCTCAGCTCACTGCAACCTCCGCCTCCCAGGTTCAAGTGATTCTCCTACCTTAGCCTCCCAAGTAGCTGGGACTACAGGCACACGCCACTACGCCTGGCTAATTTTTTGTATTTTTAGTAGAGACAGGGTTTCACTGTGTTAGCCGGGATGGTCTTGATCTCCTGACCTCGTGATCCACCTGCCTTCGCCTCCCAAAGTGCTGGGATTATAGGCGTTAGCCACCGCACCCGGCTCGTGCTTTTCTGTTTCAAGTGGAGAAAAGCAAGTGGGAAGTGAGAGCCTGAATCCTGGTTGTAAGAAAGAGGACATTTGGATATTAAGGATCTAGAAATAGCTTTACTTAAAACTCTCTTTGCCCTTAGCTCGTGAGAATCTCCAGATAACCCCAGTTTACAGATAAAGGCAGAGAACCTGGAAAGTGTGAAATAAGGATAGGAGGACTGCTTTGTGTTGAGGTCACAGCTGAAGGGAGAGCCAGTTAATTTCCAGTGGTGCTTATTAGCAGTCCTCCTTGCTGTCTGCCTTCTGGGGAGTGCCCGTTTTTATTTTCCTCCTTTATCTCCTCCCTTTTCCTGTGTCTGCTTCATTTGAGATCTTCAGTGACAACCTTGAGCACCCTTCTTTTGGCAAAGTGATTTCAGCAGTGTCGTGGTTAAACATTATTCCATTGAAATGAAGTAGCAGTTCTTAGGGGATTTGACCTATGTAACTTTTAGACCAAAAATGCTACAAAGAGTAGAATTGTTGAATGACCATTGTGGTACAAATGCATATGTTGAATGAGGTATTTTAGAGTTCTGAATAAGGCAACCTGTTTAAATTGTCTCTTTTCTCCTTCTTTTCTTTTCTTTTCTTTTTCCAGAGATGGTCTTGCTCTGTTGCCCAAGCTGGAGTGAAGTGGCTCACTGTAATCTCAAATTCCTGGGCCCAAGTGATCCTCCTGCCTTAACCTCCTGAGTAGCTGGGACTACAGGTGTGAGCCACCATGCCCAGCTAATTACAAAAAAATTTTTTTAGTAGAGGTGAGATCTTGCTATGTTGCCCAGGCTGGTCATCAACTCCTGGCCTCAAGTGATCCTCCCACATCAGTCTCTCAAGTGCTGGGATTGTAGGTGTGAGCCACCAGGCCTGGCCAACTCTTAAGTTTTTAAAAGGGCAATGAAGTTTTTGTTTTTTGGGTTTTTTTGTTTTTTTTTTTTTGAGATGGTGTCTCACTGTGTTGCCCAGGCTGGAGTGCTGTGGTGCGATCTTGGCTCACTGCAACTTCTGCCTCCCAGGTTCAAGTAATTCTTCTGCTCCAGCCTCCTGAGTAGCTGGGACTACAGGCGCATGCCAGGATTCTTGAGACAGGGTTTCACCATGTTGGCCAGGCTGGTCTCAAACTCTTAACCTCAAGTGATCCGCTTACTTCAACCTCCCAAAGTGCTGGGATTACAGACATGAGCCACCGTGCCCAGCTGGCAATAAAGATTAACAGGCGATGTACTCCTTATTTGTAGGGTAAATTGGCAGGACCGGGTCCAGAGATTTTTAACCTGAAATCTACGGAGCCCCACGTGCTTCCTAAGTGGGTTTCAGAGGAATCAAACTGCATGGAAGTTTAACAGAGGTTGTGCCTCAGTGTCCTCAAATTTCATCAGAAAGCCAAAGAATACTGTGCCCCTCAAAGGTTAAGAATGGCTTTTTGTTCAGTTTCACTGCTGATCAAGATGGTGGGTTGGATACAATGGTGTTCTCAAAACACTTGGAAATAATAATGCCCATGTTTGTTTTGTGGTGCTTTTTTAGCCACATAGAGTATCCAAGTCACAAACCATTTCTCCTGTACTTAGTAATTTTAGATGTATTATAAATCTAGTATCATCCCACTTGTTTCAAATTACTCCCATTAATTTATATTACAAACCATTTTGAGATCCCAGGTAATCTCAGGTGTAATTCTAATCTGGTATTGATTCCATGTGTCTTTGGGGGTAAATATTTGCTATATTAAAAAATATTTTCCATTTATTTATTCATTTATTTGAGATTAGGTCTTGCCCTGTCATCTAGGCTGGTGTTCAGTGGTTCCCTCATAGCTCACTGCAGCCTTGAACTCCTGGGCTCAAGCAGTCCTCTTGCCTCAGCCTCCCAAGTAGCTAGAACTACATATCCAGCTAATTTTTAAATTGTTTTTTAATAGAGACAAGGACTTGCTATGTTGCCCAGGCTGGTGTCAAATTCCTGCCCTCAAGCAATCTTTTTACCTTGCACTCCCAAAGCACTGGGATTACAGGCATGAGCCACCATGCCTGGTCTATTTCCTCGTATTTATGTGCTGTCAGATCAATTAACATAGTTTAAAAAGTATAATTTTAATATTATCAGTGTTACATTTCTAGCCTTTGCTAAGTGGACATTTTATGAGTAAGTGCTATGATGAAATATTTTTTTTCAGCAATTATGTCTGATACTAATTTGTTTATGGCATAAATGATCACGGTTGGTATAGATAAAACAGCAAGAGAAAAATGGGGAAAACCAGCCACCAAAAAATTCTTGAGTGTAGACTTTTGCCTGGTTTCCTTGAAGGCTTACCACTTTACTATTGTAAAAGAAAATATGTGTACAAATGTATTTTGTTGTCTGATACAGATTTCTTACAAATGAAAATAAATGCTGGCCAATGATGGTCCTTAAAATGATTCAAGGATTATAAATCAATACTGAATCAAAAACCTCTTAAAATTATTTTCTAAATAAGCATGATCTAGGTAAATGGTTTTCAAATATAAGCAGACCACAAGCATCACCTGTAGAATTTATTGAAATGCATATCCCTGGGACCTCACCCCACAAGGATTCTATTTCAGTAGTTCTGCAACTAGGATCTGGAGTCTGTTTTTAACATATGCCCCAGGTGGTTTGACCACATTTTGCTAAAACTGCTCTAGGTGCTAAGAGGTTACATGGAATAACTGTAATGTATAACACCTTTAATTAAAAGAAGACTTGATGAGTGTGGAGAGGTGAGGGAGACATGGAAGTATTAGCAAATGATATGGAATAATTTTGCACCTCAATTACTTTGAAACCCAAAGAGCTTTTGTATATGTACATTTTAGATACTGTTATTTACTATATTAAAAATTAAAAATTGAGGTATTTAAAATATTTATTTTTAAAAGCCCCTACATATTGACCTAAATAAAACCTTTATAAAACTGATTTTCCAAAATTAAAAAAATTATTGAGAAAGAATGGCATTATTTCACATTCATGCAAATCTCTTTACTGTATAGCTTAATAGAAGACAGCTAGATTCTCATACAGGTTATCCAAAATGCTTGGGACCAGAATTGTTTTGGATTTCAGATTTTTTCTGATTTTGGAATATTTGCAGTATATATTCTTGTTCCAGTGAGCATTTCCTTTGAGTGTCATGTCAGTACTCAAAAAGTTTTGGATTTTGGAGCATTTTGGATTTCAGATTTTCAGATTTGGGATGCCCAACCCAACCAGACTGAATCTGATTCTCTATTCAATCTTGTGCAATGTTGTTTTGGTTGAAGTCTATAAAGAAAATTCAACTTCACACAGAAAGAGGATGAGTATTTTTAATACCTTCTTTGATATTATACCAAACCTCCGTAAGTGGTAGTTTCTTAAAGGTTAATTGCATTGTGGAATCTGAAATGAGCTTTTTAAAAAAACTAGACCTTTGATACATTAAAATCAGTTGGTCCACTTTGCACTTTTTTTCAAGGTATCTTTCATCCATGCATGATTTTGGTTTTTAAGAGGGAATCTCACTCTGTCACCCAGACTGGGGTGCAGTGGCACAATCTCAGCTCATTGCAACTTCTACCGCCCAAGTTTCTGGGATCACAGATGGGTACCATCATGCCCAGCTAATTTTTTGTGTTTTTGATAGAGATGGGGTCTCACCATGTTGTCCAGGCTCTGGTATCAAACTCCCGAGTTTAAGCGATCTGCCTGCCTTAGCCTCCCAAAGTGCTGGGATTACAGGCGTGAGCCACTGCACCTGGCCTACCCATGTATGATTTTGTTATACTATTGGTCATTTGGAAACTAAGGCAGATCTTCTCATATAACTTTGATCACTGTCACCCTGATCTCATCAGGAAAGTCTTTTAAGTATTGGTGAATGAAGCTGGCAAGATTATGTGGCAGATGTAAAAAGTCTTCCAAAGTGCTTGAAAGCTCAAATTTCATCATTGGCAATAAGTACTGTCAATTGTTTTCCTCAAATAAACAGGCTCAACTTTGTTCATTTTTAATAAAATGTCTGCCAAATACCCAAGTCAGAATAACTATGGTTTGTGAATTGTTCTTTCAAGTAAAAATGGTAGTCCGTGAAAAAACAGCTAGCTCAGCTTGCAACTCAATTACACAAGTGCTTTTCTTCTAGACAGCCATTGTACTTCAGTGTGCAGTGGACTGCTTCATGGGTACTTCCATTTTGTCACAAAGAACATCAAAAAGACCCATGCTCAAGGGTCAAGATTTAATGAAAGTAATAATTCTGACTGCTTGCTTCATTAAAGACAATCATAAAGGAAACTGGCTTAAAAAGAAAAAAACCTAACGTGTGGTAGTGAAGAATGCAGTGACTACTAGTTTCATTTGCTGCCACTGCTTTGATTAGTGCGAAGGCGCTAGCAGTTTCCCCATAATTGCTTTTGCACCATCAGTGCAAATGTCAGCACATTGAAAAGACAATGTCTTTGTGTCATTCTAAAAATAGTTCTGACCTCTGAGACGGTCTTGGGGACTCCCAGGAATCTAGTAAACACACTTTGAGAACCCTTGATAGAGATGCCTTGGGCCTCCCTGCCAGCATTGTCGTTTTAGTGCCAGGCATTAACATGTTTGTATTACACGACGATTTAGTAATACAGTCTGGACTACCTCTTTATGAGACGGGGCAATGTCATGATTTTACGTAGAAGAAATGGAGAGTCCACAGTGCAGGCAGTTATTCAGTATTCATCTAAGAGTCTTCAGCTCCTTCAGTGTACTGGTCCCTATGAGATGCTGAAGCACAACCTCCCTCCATCTCTGCTCATCCAAGTATTTTCCTGCGTTTGAGACACGGCTTAAACGCTTTTCGTGGTCCTCTGAGTAGGAAGTGATTTCGTTTGTGCTTCGTATAGGATTTACTATATTGCATGCTTAAATTTTTTATTTGCTTCTTGTCAATCCCTTCATTGCTTAAGACCAAAATGAGTTACTGTTTTTCCTGTAATCTACGTGTAGTCCAAAAAAGGCGAGGTGTTTTGTAAATATTTGTCTCTATGTAAGGAAATCAAAACTGAAAGCAAAGTAACACCAAGTGTGCCCGTTTCCTGAGCTCAAGCACTGGAAAGATCAAAAGTAGCGAACTTTTGGTTTACTGCCGCGGTCTTGTTCCTGCTCACTGCCGCCTCTTGGGGCCCCATATTATTCAACAAATATTCAAATTGGAGCTGGAGTTCTGAGCGGCCGGGTACTGTGTATTCCAGCGGTGGGTGTCTGTACGTAGTTAGAACCTGGCAAGAGAGCACTCACGAAGAGCCCGCAGGCGGGGCTGGTCGGCGCCCGGGTTCTGCCCCCTGCCGGACCCTGCCTGCCGCCTGCCGCCTGCCTCCGGCTCGGGCCGCCGAGCGCCCTGCCCATTTAAGGAGGCGGGCCGTACCACCGCAACTTTCTTGACAGGGGGTATCCCGGCGGACTCGGACAACTTCAAGGGAGCCGAGAGGCGATTTCTTTTCCTTTCTAACTGTGGCCTGCGTTGTGCTGCTGCTGGGCAGGCGCTGGGCGCCGGCGGTCTTCGAGCGTGGGGGCCCGTTGGCTTTCCCTTCTCAGAAACTGCGCCGGGGGCGCTCGCTCGCTCCGGATTCGGACGCGGCGCTCCCCAGGCTCGTCTGAAGTGCAGATCGCCGCAGAGGCCCCAGTGCCCGGATGTCCATCAGGATTAGCGCGAGCCAATACGGGCCGAGCCCGGGGCTGCGCCGAGGACGCCCGGGGCTGGAGAGCAGGTAGTCCCGTAACATCGGGGCGCCGCGCCGGGACGCGTACCCGCCCGGCTCCGCCAAATGGTGAGCGCGGCGCTGGCGGCAGGGCCCGCAGGGTGAAGGCGCTCATGGACGGAAGACCCCTGGCTCTATAAGCTGAATTATGGCAGCCCAGTCAAGGTAAGCCGGGTACCGGAGAAACTTTTTAAAATGCGTTCGTGGCGAGGGGAGCTGAAGGTTGCGGGGGCGGGCAGGGTGCGGGGAAGGAGACCGGCAGGAAGCAGCTTTGTCATTGCCTTCTCATCATTCCCAAGACTGTGGCTTGATTAAATGTCAAACAAAAAACAGGTTGGAGAACATGCTGAACAATTTGTGCATAGCGGAGAGAGGGATGGAGTTAATGTGAAGATTAAAATTAGATAGCCCCCTTCTTCCCCCAGAACTGTTATTTTCCGGGACATTAAGTTCATTTCACTTGTCCGCCCTTGCCCAAATTTCCATTTCGGTTCTTTGTGCGCCTACCCTTCGGTTCTCTGGATTTCTTGCTTGTTGTCTCGAGGGGAAGTTTAGAAATACGATTAATGTAAAACATAATTCACCTTGGAGAGGATGGGTGAGAATTTGCCTGGTGAGTGAAAATTTTACTGCTAGAATGTACGATTCCACATAAAACGGCCCCGCTTACGTGAATCTGCTGAGTAGGCAAAGACCGGGAACGCGCCGGGGTGGTGAAGGGGAGAGAGGATAATGAACTGCAGTTGCTGTCAGAGGAGCGCTATTGTAAGAACCTCAAGCCTTGTCTTTCCATGGTTTGTTACTGGTGTTGTAATGAGCGTTAAAGAAGAGTGATGACAAGGCATTAGTGATTATTATCCGTACTGTTCTGTGCGATTTTATTTTAGTTTTGACAGCAGTTGGTGCTAAGGGAGACTTAGGAGTTATATATGCATTCTCTTTCAACTGTGTTTTGCTGGAAAGCAGTTTGGTCTCACATATTTAAAATAATAGGGCCCTTCAAGCTGATATTTGATGTAGAACAGTGATTTTGGGAGATCTCAGAAGACTTAACAAATTTCACGTCTGAAGACTCAGATCATGGAGAGAAATGAATGTTAAATGTTCATGTTTGGGCTGGATGAGACTGATTTTTTTTTCCTACGAAGTAGAACTTTCTAGGAAGGAAAGAGCTTCTCTGTGTAGAGTACCTCCTATGTGCTACCTGCTTTTTATATTTCTTCCTCTCAACCCGGTGGTTTATCCTCTGCCTCCATTTTATTGATAGTTTTAAGAAAGTGGTTCTTAATCTGGGGCCAAGTAGCAGGAGAACTTGGATAAGAAACAGAAGTTGCGTCTCTATTTTTGTTAACTTAACCTCTAACTGAAATTTAGTGTTTTTTTTTTTTTTTAAAGTAGGAATAGAGATAAAACTATAGTACCAGTCCTTGTGATGTTATCACAAATAGAAACTATGTGTCTTTTCATAATCTTATTACAATTGTTGCAGATAACTTCAGATAACTTTTGCGCTTTCCACTCAGGAAATTAAGGAACTGCTTTATCTTGCTTAATTCAGTAGTAAAGAAAAACAGTACTGTACTATTAATTTCTTTTAAATGTTTTCATAGGTGCTTGTCTGTATAATCTGGCCCCTTTGTATTCTTATGTATTTTATTTAATGTATTTTAAAACATTATTCTGATAGTGGTGTTATTCATCAGACTGCTACAGAGGTCTATGGTACAAAATCTTCCATTAAGATACCTTGATCTAAGAAGTTAGTAAATGCTGTGTGACAGAGCTCAGTAATATAGCGCAGGGATTTGAACCCAGGTGTGAGAGATTCAATGCCAGCGCTCTTAAACTAATGATAAAAATAAAATGAGACAGAAGCTAAATTGGACACTGCTGTGTGCCAGGCACAGCGTTAAGCAACTTTAATTGGATTCGCTCTTTGACTTTTCTCGGGCACCTAAATAGGTAAGTACTTTTATTATCCACATTTGTTAGTTAAGGAAACTGAGGTCCTGCCTGGCTGTTTCTTGCTTGAGGTCACAAAGGTGGAGCAACGCCTGACTCCAGATCTGCTTTGCACACTTCCTCCCTTACGTGCTTCCTCTTTAATGCTGAGGTGAGATGTTAAAGGGAGCTGCCAAGCCTCAGTATAACAGTACAAAGAATGATTCCTGCTAAAATTGGTTGCTTGTAATATGTAATAATCCTGAGTTATCAATGTGGTGGTTCAGCTTGCCAGCAATTAAAATAGATGAATTGTGGTTATTTCTGATCCTCTACCTGGCCTTCCGACATTCCCTGGAACTAGGAACAGTCACAAGACTGTTACGTCTGCTGTTTTCTTTGTGTGTTGGGAGTATATCTCACATTTTGTAAATGTCCATTTTCTTTGGTTACACCTGGAATGTGGTCCAAGTTCATTCAGATATTGTGCTCTGTGGGAGAGAAGGTAATCTTTGAGATCCAAAGAGAGAATATATGGAGAAGATTCAATATATTTTGGGACTTCAGGGAAACTCTAAAGCTGGGCCACGTTGCCCTGAGTAGTGCTAAGAGAAACCGAAACATCACCTGTGATGTAAAAGCTCAGGTAGTGAACCATGTGCTATGCATTAGTGTTTGTTTGCTCTTGAGACAATTAATTTAGACTGACAGACTCATTGTACTTACGATTCATAGCTCGGTGTTTAACCATACTAGTTTCATTGTGCATTGTTTAGTTTGATTCCTGATTTGATATTGATGGGTGATATATGACTAATTTTTTATGCAAATTGATTAGGCAGTGTATTCCCATCCCTGTAGTTCACTCCTTAAGGCAAGATATTGTCTCCCACATTTTAGTCTCCCCTACATAAGGTAGAAGTACTTTGAATTGAGAGATTACCTAAGTATTTCTTGGCTTGTGGACTTTTATAAATTAAGGTTGTATATTCCTCTACCTCATTTTAAAACCTAAGAGTAGGAAATTTGTTTTGTGGTTGATTTCTTCTCTTAAAGCTGGAAGACATTTCTTGACTAAAATGCGAATTAAATGCTTTTAAAATTTAGATTTTTGGGGGCCATATTTTGAAAACAAGGAATATTTGGTTTATTGTGTTCCCAGAGTTGTGGAGAAAGGTGGTCACTGAGAAATGTCATGTCAGTTAAAGCGGATAGTATGCTGTGTCTGGGCTCTCAGATAAGTATGTGCTTTCTTTGGAACCTATAAACATAACAGACACATTGAATATACTTCCTTGTGGAAATTGCAACAAACTTGCTTTCTTTAATGTGAAATAGTTACAGAACATGACTTTAGTTACTAGACTCTGATGGAAAGTGCATCCAGACTATTTTATAGAAGTATAAAAACTAGCAACTGGTAAACGTAACAGTTTATAGACTTTTTTTTTTTCTGCAAGGATTAACAGTGCTTTATACTGAGGAGTGATGTTGATGAATACAGGAAGAAGGAGGGCTTTGTCTGATTCCCCGCCTCTGCTGCTAACCCTCTCACTGAAGCAAATCCCTGAATTCTGGAAAGGAAAATATACATACCTTCAAATACCATCAGGGATTAGCCAGTTAAAAAAAATCACCTGATGCTACCTGAGAACCCCTGGCCCTTCTCCACCCTGGGGCAGGGGTGTATGAGTGGGAGTGGGGGAGCTGAACTTGCTTCTTTGGGAGAGTTGAATCTGGAGGCACGGAGCTTCTCAAAAGAAAGGATTTATAGACAAACTGCAGAAGGAAAGTAGGTTCAGTCAACTCTCCCACAGTTTTTAACTTTTGAATTGGACTAAAATTAATGTTAATGAAGCTTTGAAAAATCAATAAAGAAGCAAAGTCAGATTGTTCCCAAGATTAATATGAACCTGGTTTTTGGTGGATCTCTTTGACTCTGGGGAGGGCAAATTTTCCATTTCGAAAAGTAGTGCTCTTAAACTGGTATAGAACCAGTTTTGCCCCGCCCTATGCCCCTGTCTCTGATTCTTTGAGCTAGTGATTACCTTGGAAGAAAATTCGTGAATGCAAAGCAGCTTTGATTAAAAATGAGCCAATATCAAAGCGAATGCTATGGTTTTGGAAAGTACAGTTCAAGGAAGAGATTTGGGGACAGAAATAATTTATGTAGTATTTTGATCCATTGAATATTCTCATTTTTTCCTTCTTGTGACACCATTGTAAACAGTGTCCTTGACAGAAGAGAAACACAAACAGGTCTTTTAAGTGATTTCTTTCTAGTTCATCCTGAGAGCCCAGTTGAGCTTCCTGACTCACAGTCTAGAGCTGCTTCCATGATAAAGACTGAAGGAGCAGTGAGTCATTTTTTAAAGTCAGCTGATTTATGGGGATGTTGTTGTTTTGGCAAAATTAATGCAAGTGATCTCTCAAGAGATTTTGCTGGATTCTCTACCATACCATGAAATGATATTCCTTAGCTGGATTTACACTCTTGAAAATGGGGTTTTTATGGGTGCTGCATTTAAAAATTTTAAATTTCAAATATATTCAGGAATAAAAATATTATGGATGAGAGAGAAATCTACTTTTTCATCTTGGTTCTGTCGTTTATTTACTGTGAGCTTCCAAATCTATTTTTTACGTAATAGCTGTAAGATAGAGGAGTTATAAAGCTGATTTGTTAACTATTGCTTTGAGGTATATATGAACTTAGTTTTCTGTTAGCAAATTTCTCCATTTCATTTTTTTTTGCATAAATATACATATTTTAGTAGAGATGGGGTTTCACCATCTTGGCCAGGCTGGTCTCTAACTCCTGACCTCAGGTTTCTTTTCCAAGATAGGCAAATAAACGTACTCTAATTCTGTATGTGAGATATAGTGGGAATACAATATACACCTCTAGGACAAAGTTTCTTAGAGCCACGTTTCTTGGCTCAGAAATAGAAACATATAGTGAGGCTGAGTATAATCTCTTTGTTGTGGTTCAGTTACATTTTATTGATATAGGGTGAGTACATAACTTTTACAGGTTAAATGATTACCATTCATTTTTACTTGAATGTGAAAATTGGGGGAGCTGAAGTAGTATTTTCTATCTCCTTCAGATGGTCCTCAATTCGTTTTATTATGAATATAATGTGTTCATTTGCTCAAAATAACAGCAGGTAGAATGTACAGTGTCTTGCTCAAGTACAAATGTATCAGATGAACTTTAGATTTACACTTCAGGAGAAAATAATATGTATAACTTTTGGTGCTAATACCCCAGGGAACTAAAAGTAAAGATTAACTTTAAAACCATGCAAATTGCTGACTTTCTGTGTCTTGGCAGTGATCAGTGTTGAGAATCCCTCCCCTGTGCAAACTTTTTCCTTTTCTTATCTATCCACAGGGAGTTAAAGCTTAACCTGATGGCCACACAGCCAACAGACCTGGCATCTTGAAAGTCTTGTTCTCTGCTGAATATCTGTTTTCTTGTGTTAGTTTATTAGCTTTGTTTTTAATTTAACCAGATTGAACTGCTATCAGGTTTTTTTTTTTTTTTTTTTTGAGTTTCACTCTTGTTGCCCAGGCTGGAATGCAATGGCGAGATCTCGGCTCACAGCAACCTTCACCTCCTGGGTTCAAGCCATTGTCCTGTCTCAGCCTCCGGAGTAGCTGGAATTACAGGCATGCACCACCGCGCCAGGCTAATTTTGTATTTTTAGTAGAGGTGGGATTTCTCCATGTTGGTCAGGATGGTCTCGAACTCCTGACTTCAGGTGATCTGCCCACCTCGGCCTCCCAAAGTGCTGGGATTACAGGTGTGAGCCACCACTCCTGACTGAACTGCTATCAAGTTCTTAAGGCTATTGCTCGGAGCAGTAATTTGGTGACAGATTTAATATTAATATATTAATAGAGGAAATCCCAGAGGTAACATCTTGTGTAAAGGAACTCAAGCAGACAAAGGGTAAAATATTTTTATTGACACCTAGATTGTCTTTATTTTGATATGTTTTCAAAGGGCACTCACTGTTGGACTGCAGTCTAAAAAGTACCAAGAATTGCTTTTCCTCCATGGTGGCTCATATGGGTGAGGGCTTGGAGACCCCGCAGGCCACATGATCCTTTGTTTTGGTGGTCTGGGGAAGAGTTAAGGCTGTGAGGAAGATCCTACCCTTTTTTTTTTTTTCCAATATTGCTTACTGCTGGATTGGCAACTAAACACATAAAAAGTAAAAGGCTATTTTAGGGGTAATATGGTCATAATGAAGTTCAGGGTTCTCAAACTTGATTAGACACAAAAATCACCGTGGTTGCTTGTTAGCGTGCAGATTCTGCTCCCACTCCCCCAGAGATTCCGAGCGGACAGGTTCTGGGTGGAGCCCTGCTGTCTGTAAGGCCAGGGGCACAGGTACCATGCTTTGTGAGATGGTGCGTGTGTGAGTGACAGAGATCATGTAAACCATGTTGTACAATGCTATTAAATTTTGATTTAATATATGCTTATAAATACACATTTTTCTCTCTCTGGTTGAAACAGACTGGAGATTGGTAGAGAAGGTGGGTATCCACCTCCATGAATTTATCCTTATATTACAAACTGTTGGTTGAAATATCCAAATGCGTCTGTGTTAAAAAAAATAAATAAATAAAATAAAAGTAAAAGATACCAAGAAGCAATGTCCAGTGTTTAATCATACAGCACCTTCCAAGAATTGTTTCTTCTCAAGAACCAGGGTATTTAATTTACGTTTTGCTATGCCTTGTGGGCTCCCTCCCCAGTTAGAGTTACTGCTAAGTCTCTCTCTCTCTCTCTACCACACACACCCCAGTTTATCAGGTGGCAGATGTTTTTATTCCCAGGGAAAAGTTAAAATGACTTGGTCAGTTGTGTCCAAACTTTGTGAAACTGAAATGAAAGTTTTGTTTTTTAATAAAAGCTTTGCTTAGGGGTACTGCTGAACAAATAACGTTCAACAGGACATTTTAAATGGAACTCCTACTGGGAAGTAAATGTTAAAATTATAGCAGATGTCACTTCCTGTAACAAAATTCAGGAAACAGTCTTTGGTATGTGGGTGTTGTAACTTTTCAATTCTTGGAACTTTCCTTCAGGAAACTGTCCTGTCAGAAGCAAAGCAGTCAATAAAATATGAAGCACAACTTAAATTGTGTTATGCAGTGTAATTAAATTTTGATTTGGTGCATATGTTTTTGTGGTCAAGACAGAACCGAGATTATCACGTGACTTTCATCCTGGACAATGTGTGTCTGGATAACTTGTTAAATTGCCTCTCCCCCACTGATCTCCCATTCTGGTTGCTTTAAAAATACAGGTGTATCTGATTTACTGCGGACTTGAATTTATGGAAAGTGGTATAAATTTAATTAGTTCTCGTTTTGTACAAAACTATGAAACCTGTTTCTAACATGGCCTATCTAGTAAGTTGGTAGCTTTGAGCTTTGATAAGAGTTTGGGTCCATGATATTATGGTTTAAGAAAATTTTTCCTTAAAGGAAAACAGAATGTGTTATTGAGTTAATATGCTAGGTTTTAGTTGTTAATTTGCTGAAAGGATATTCATTGGTATAAAGTAAGCTACAGCTCTGTCCTTTTATATTTTTTCAGGTAATTTTGACCTAGCAATTACAGCTATAGGAATGTTTTCCTGTTACTTATTTATAGTCTGTGTCTCCCTCTCCCCTCCAGCCTCCTTTTAGAGTTAGTGCTAACTCTCCATTTAAAAAAGTTGTGTAAAAATAAACTTTGTACCATAGGGGGAAAATTAGGCAGTAACATTTACTGGCATTACAATAGTAAAAGGATAAAATGAAACCTAGTGTATTACATTTATACATAATTGAGGTTTTGTAACCTAAAAATATTGGAAAGAATTATTAACGTTATTCGAATTGTCTACTTATCTTGTGACTTGGTTTTAGTAAAATTCAAAGTACCACTGGAACTTAGTTTTTGTTTTTAAGTGGGAACTTTGCCCAGAAGACAAAAAGTCCTAGGTTGGCAGTTATAAAAGATTGAATTTGATAATTCTATCACTGCTGATGGTGTGAGTTTTTTATTTGTTCTTACCCTTAGGGCAGGGAGGGACCTCCTCTTACTAACACCTTCATTTTTTTCTTATTTTAGGAGTCATGTTTCTTTAAGGATAAAGTAAAAATCATTAGGTTTACTTAATTCTGAGTTTAAATTTGTAGGCTTTACAAAGAGTCTTGGCAGTTTATGATAAGCCTAGCATAAAACTTGATTTCTTTTTGAGGTCACTCGTATTCTATGTTGACATCCTTAAAGTGTTGGTATTATCCATGATCTTAGAGTATTTTAAAGAATGAAGTAGTCAGGTGCGGTGGCTCACACCTGTAATCCCAGCACTTTGGGAGGCCCAGGCGGGTGGATCATGAGGTTAGGAGATCAAGACCATCCTGGATCACACGGTGAAACCCTATCTCTACTGAAAATACAAAAAAAATTAGCCGGGCATGGTGGCGGGCACCTGTAGTCCTAGCTACTTGGGAGGCTGAGACAGGAGAATGGCATAAACCCGGGAGGCAGAGCTTGCAGTGAGTGGAGATTGCGCCACTGCACTCCAGCCTGGGTGACAGAGCAAGACTGTGTCCCAACCCCCCCCCCCAAAAAAAGATTTTATTGAGGTCTATTTTATATATCATAAAATTCACTCATGTCAAGTGACAACTCAGTGATGTTTAGTTATTTTACTGAATGGAGTGACCAGTTTTATAACATTTTATCCCATACCTGGTAAGATCCCTCCTGCCCATTTACAGTTAATCCCCATCCCCAACCCTATCACCGTTAACATACTTTCTCTCTCTGTAAATATGCCTTTTCTGGGCATTTCATATAGTGGAATCATAAATGGAGTATTATGGTTTCTTGCATCTGACTCTTTTTACTTGCATATGTATATATATTTTAAATTTATCAGCCTCAGCACATTCTGGCCATACTTGCATAATTTTTTCAGTTTGGTATTTTCTCAAAAAGTCAAACAAAAACCTATCATAGGACTCAGAAATTCCACCTTTAGCTATTAACCAAAAAAAAACTATATATATATATACATACACACATATATATATACACACACACACATATATACATATGTCCACACAAAGTCTTGCATGTAAATATTAATAGCAACATTATTCACAATTTTTTAAAAGCTGGGACCTGTCTGTCATATCTATTAACAGAATACTATTCGGCGATAAAAGGACAGAATTTCTTGCAAGTTGTTTGCTATCTTCTTAGTTATTTGGGCTATGAAAGTAGTGGCTCTGAGGTCTGATCAATTTTGCATTTGATTATTAGAAAATTATATATTGTTTTCAGGCCGGGCGCGGTGGCACAAGCCTGTAATCCCAGCACTTTGGGAGGCCGAGACGGGCGGATCATGAGGTCAGGAGATCGAGACCATCCTGGCTAACACGTTGAAGCCCCGTCTCTACTGAAAAAAATACAAAAAACTAGCCGGGCGAGGTGGCAGGCGCCTGTAGTCCCAGCTACTCAGGAGGCTGAGCCAGGAGAATGGCGTGAACCCGGGAGGCAGAGCTTGCAGTGACCTGAGATCCGGCCACTGCACTCCAGCCTGGGCAATAGAGCGAGACTCCGTCTCCAAAAAAAAAAAAAATTATGTATTGTTTTCAATTTATATGTAATCTTAAAACACAGCTCATTTTTTCCCCCATATACAATTCTTTATTGTATTTTGTAATTTGGGCTTTTCGATTAAGAAATTCGTATCAAGGAATGTTTAAAGAAAGCCAGATTAAGTTTAAAATACCAATGCATGCTGATTATTGTCAAAATAGTAAAGAAAACTCCAGCTCCACAACTCATAAATCCCTCAAATAGCAGAATTTAAATATATTGTTTGTTAAATAGAAATCCTTTATTTTATAATTGCAAAATGGCCTTGGAAATTGTTATTTCAGTGTGCATTTTAAATAAAAGCGCTCAGGCAAAAATGAGCTGTTCTCATTCACTAGAGCCTCACATGCAAAGATAAGTTATCTAGGTGAAGCGTCTGGAAATTATTCAGACTTGGGTCCTGCCTGGGGAAGGCGGTGACTATGTGCCCTCACTGATGGTGTGCTCCGACTTCAGGAAAAGATAGATCTGTTGCACAAACAAAATGTTTGATGAAATGCTCTGAAAGTATCTTTAGGAGCATGTGTAATGGTAGTGAAAATGAATCATCTTTTTAGCACTCAATCATTCTATTAAAGAAAAAAAGAGCTGTGAGGCTCTGTCTAGAAGCTGTCTTCATTTCTTCCTTTATGAGCCTTTCAAGTGTTCTTTCAACTTGGAGAGCCTCAGTGCATTGTGGCAAGTTACTGAAATCTGCTGCTCTGCGTATTAATTTACCTACTTAAGAATTATATCAGTATCAGCAGCTTTATGAATGTGGCCAATTCACATGCATTAAGTGTTTTTCATATTATCTGTAAATGTATTGAGTACGTCATTGTTCACTAATAGCCAACTCTTGGTGTGTGCAGGGCTCTGTGTTGGTTTAGATAAATACACTATCTCCCTCCCTACAAGGAACTCATAGTTTGGTGGGAGAGACAGAAATGAGCAAACAAACTGACAAATAAAACAAGTGCAAATTGTGAAAACACAATGGCAAAAAACAAACAGGATACTGTGAGGGAATACTAGGGGATGGGGAATTGGTCTTGGTTTTGGCCGGGAGAACCTCTGGGGAGGGTTACCTGAGGCAGAGAAAAGAGCAAACCATGACACATTAGAGATATGTAGTTGTCCCTCTAGAATGTACATGGAAGTAAGTGATGATGGTGGCGAGAAGGATGGCTTTTTTTGAGACAGAGTTTCGCTGTGTTGCCCACGCTGGAGTGCAGTGGCGCAATCGTGGCTCACTGCAACCTCCAAGGATGGCATTTTTAAACACGGATAAAAATGTTAGGAAATGACCATCATGTGGCAGTTTCTTGAAATAAAAATTTGATCGTTTTAGTGGTTTGTAGTTCTACCAAAACTTAGCCCTGTTTTTATTTTAATAAAGGCAAAGTAAGTACCATAACAACCTAGCTATGAACTTTAAAATAGAGACTATATTTCTAAAACTTAGGTTTAATTGGCACATAAATATAAACACATTAAACAAGTGTTGAAAAGAAATTTGAGAGGACATTTTTCTTTGGGAGCCATCAAATAAGGGATATGGTAGAATTTAGAAAGGCCCCCAGCTCAGTGAGGTGCAGTTATAAGGAAGTGAAGATTTAGACAGTAAGGAGGGCATTCCATCTAGCTATTAAATATAAAGGTTAATTTACAAAACAACCTTTTATACGTGTGAAGGACTGTTATGGGAGGTGGGGTGAAAGAAGGCCTCTATCTCTGCCAAAAAAAAGTGGTGTTCTTTTTATATATTTAGCAGTAGGAAATAATCTTCTGCCTTGGATATTTTAGGAAGTAGCAGATGGTTTAAGTACCTGTGATATTATGATTATATATTGGTTATTGTCCATGATTCCTGGCCCATAACTCCCACAATCCTTGTTAGTCTTTTGTTATAATGGTGGGGCACTTTAGGCCTCAGGAAACAGAATCTCTCTCTGTGACCTTCTCTTATCTTCCTTTCACTTGCCCAAGGCAGGACTCTAATCTGATTGTGAGTCTAAAGACTTTTATTCTAGAGAGGTCCTGCCCCATACTCTGGAGGAAGGAATGCTGCAGAGAGGCCAAGAAAAATCTGAACTGATGGCCTTGCTTGATTTAGATCATACCCTTTTTGTCCAATCACATTTCTACATGGTGGTCGATCTTGCCTATACTATGAAGTCTCCATAAAAGGCCCATGAGGACTAGGTCTCCAGAGAGCTTCTGGATAGCTGAGCATGTGGAGGTTCTGGGAGAGTGGTGTGCCCAGGGAGGGCTTGGAAGTGCCACGCCCCTTCCCCCCCCCCCCCCCCCCCCCCCCCTACACATCTCTTCATCTGTATGCTTTGTAATGTCCTTTACAATAAACCGGTAAACGTAAGTAGGTGTTTCCTTGAGTTCTGTGAGCTGCTCCAGCAAATTAATTGAAACCGTGGGATCCCAGCTGGAAGCCAGTCTATGAAAAGTTCTGAAGGTCCAGACCTGTGACTGGTGTCTGAAGGGGTGGCGGGGGGCAGTCTTGGGAGCTGAGCCCTCAACCTGTAGGATCTGACTCCATCTCTAGGTAGTGGTGTAGATAGTAGGAAAATCTCCTCCTCCCACATTTGATCACAGAAGTCTTCTGTGTTGATGATTGTTGTGGTGTGAGAGCAGAGGAAAAACACGGTTAGAATTTTTTAAAAACAGCACCTTTTTCTCAAGGGATTCTGTGGCTTCTTGAAAAAATGTGATGACAGTAAACTACTGTAGGAACTGAAAGTTTTTGTCCTTTGGGTATCATAGCTATATTTAATTACATGAAGTTGCTTCAAAGATCTGCGTTCATTATCATCTCATCTCTCTTGTACCTCTCTCCACAGTTATTTTCAAATGAATGTATTGAGTTGTAGACCTTTGTGGCATAATGATTGTTTTTATGAATGTTTCATAACCATGTAAGAAAGAACGTATTTGCTTTATTTTCAGAGTCCAGAGGTAAATGTGGTTTTTTGTCTTATATTATTTCTGTATTCTCATTTTGTCTGTTTGATCTGCCATGAACTGAGAGATGAATAAAAGCTTCATATGAGTACACTACTGTCTTAAGTTTCTTGCTTTGCAAATGTTGATGCCATGTTTTTTTTTTTTTTTTTTTTTTTTTTGCGATGGAGTCTCGCTTTGTTGCCCAGGCTGGAGTGCAGTGGCGCAATCTCGGCTCACTGTAGCCTCCACCTCGTGGGTTCAAGGGATTCTCCTGCCTCAGCCTCCCGAGTAGCTTGGACCACAGGCACGTGACAACACGTCCGGCTAACTGTTTGTATTTTTAGTGGAGATGGGGTTTCACCGTGTTAGCCAGGATGTTCTCAGTCTCCTGACCTCATGATCCACCTGCCTCAGCCTCTCAAAGTGCTAGGATTACAGGTGTGAGCCACTGTGCAAGGTAATGCCATGTTTTTGATGCACAGATAGTCATCATTGTTAATGTCTTCTTTTCAAATTGTCCCCTTTGGTAATGTTAGTTTTTCATGTGTTCTTCCAGAAGGTTTCTTTGAGTATAGGTGATATTTCTTAAAAAGATATGTATCTTTTAATATTTTCTCCATGCGAATTTTATTTCGGTTTAAGGAGTAATGGAAGGTTTCTGAACCCTTCCTCTCTTCCCCAAGACTCGCCATTCTGTTCTGTATATTTAAGCACCATCATCAAATTCACTGTACCTTTGTATGTGTTTTAATATATGAGCGGGCTGATTGCCCTTCTTTACCCTTCTGAGGTGCACTCTTAGAATTTTTGTGGCTGTTTTCTCATGTACTTTTTCCAGATGAATTTGAGTGTTCTGTCAAACAACTTGGGGCCTTGTAATAGGATGACTTCCTAACAAATTTGTAAAACCTCATCCTGTTTTTCAGAAGTATTAAAGTTTTAAATGGATTACCGTGTTCTTTGTAGATTTTCACGGAATGGAAAAGGCTAAAGTAGAGTGCCAGGGACTCCTGAGTCACTCACCAGACACCACTCATTTATCTTGGAGACATTAGGGAAATCCTGTTTGCCTCAGTTTATCCAGGAGTAAAAATTGTACACTTGCTCTTGTCATAAATGAATGTATTTTTAATGTAACACCGTAAAAGTGGAATCATATTTCTATAGGTGACTTACATCTGGCTTTAGGCAGAAGGAGTGTTTCACAGTATCATTGTTTCTATGGATAGTATCCCACTTTCTGACAGCCTTGATTGAATCAGTATGCCTTGGACATAACAGATGTAATTTAGGCTCTTTAAAATCTTTTTTTGTAGTTCAGTAAAACAAAAGTTAATTATAAGTTAATTGTAATTAAAAGAGAAATGGCTTCCTGAATCTCAGCAGTTTGTCCAAACATTTTCTTTTTGTTCCTTTTCAACTTTTTATTTATACGTTAAATTTTTTCACATGGTTGACTCATTCTTTGTACGTGTTTGATAAGTGATTTAGTCAACACATAGGGAAAAAGGGATTTGGATTACTTTAGACTGTTAGGATTTTTGAGATTGTCATTTTGAAGAGGAACAGATACATCTTTCAGATCTTTATGCTTAGAAATGCCAAGCTAGGGTGGGCACAGTGGCCCACCCCTGTAATCTCAGCATTTTAATCTCAGCACTTTGGGAGGCTGAGGTGGGTGGATCACCTGATGTGAGGAGTTTGAGACCAGCCTGGCCGACATGGTGAAACCCCATCTCTACTAAAAATACAAAAAAATTAGCTGGGCGTGGTGGCGGCCTGTAATCCCGGCTACTTGGGAGACTAAGGTGGGAGAATGTCTCGAACCCAGGAGGCAGAGGTTTCAGTGAGCCGAGATCGTGCCACTGCACTCCAGCCTGGGCGCGACACAGGGAGACTCCGTCTCAAAAAAAAACAAAAGAAAAAAGAAACGCCATGCTAAAAACACTTTTAAAACTCAAAAATAGCCCAGTTAACATTGACTAAAGCAAGGTATTATTTTACACATTGTGCTAGGAGCCAAGGTAGTTACAGAGATACTAACACACTGACACTTAGGTTTAGCAGATGTTCCAGTCTGTTCATGATGCTGGTGATGGGAAGTATTACTGAACACCATACTTAAAAGCTTCACTCATTCATATTTATTTGTAAGACTGTGGTAGCTAAAGAAGAACTAGTATAGCCCACAAAATCCAAATAAATCAAGGACCCCTCTAGGATGTTTTATTCCCATGCTTAAAGGTACATGAGTGTTAGCAAAGAACCCAAGCATTGCCTCAATAAGTTACATTAGAATCATACATCCAAGGCAAAATCTTTATTTATTATTTAATATAGATGGAGTCTCTGTTGCCCAGACTGGAGCGTAGTGGTATGATCATAGCTTACTGCAACTTTAGACTCCTGGACTCAAGCCATCCTCTTGCCTCACCCTCCCAGGTAGCTGGGACTATAGGCACACACCACCATGCCCAGCTAATTTTTAATTTTTTTGTAGAGATGGGGTCTTGCTTTGTTTTTCAGGCTGGTCTTGAACTCAGGTGATCCTACCGCTTTGGGTTCTCAAAGTGCTGGGATTATAGGTGTGAGCCACTGTGGCCAGCAGGCTGAAATCATTTTATAACTGTGCTTTTCAGTATTATCTTAAAGTTAGCTGGGGAAGAATTCTATTTAGTTTTTGTTTTTTGGTGTCAGTCTCATTTAAAAATTGACAAGGAAATGAATGGATTTGTGGTAACTTTGTAAATTTTAACCTAATTTATGTTTAAATTGTAAGAAATAGAAAATTCAGATACTTGTATATTTATTGACTTATTATAAAAACTGCCTAAACCGAAGGATAGAAAAAACCACTTATTTATTTGAGAATAAATTTTCTATTTTAATTAAAAATTGACTTTTTTCACTATATTTTAATGGTTGAACTGGCCAGTGTGGGTAGTTATTTCAATAGGTGTTGGAAATTAAAAAAAAAAAAAAAAAAGTGTAGATAGTTTCCAGTTTACTGATTTTCTTCCAAAAATGTGTTTGGGGCATAGAAAATGTTTTGCAGAAGCAGCAGTGAAAATCATGTGATGAAGGTTAGGCCCTAGGCTAGAGCCAGAATGTTTCTTAACTTGTGCCAAAATGTCAAACATTTGGAAAAATAATGCAAAACGGTGCAATCACTGAAATAAAGCATAAAAACCATGCTTAAACAAGAGGTTCATTCTATACTTGTGTTAGCTTTTAGCTTTGGGGGTTTTGTGGAGGGAGAAAGAGGAGTGGTGTAAGGGATCTTTAGGATTACTTGGAGGAGACTGGAAAAAATGGATTCTTTGGGGCAGGAGCATTTCCACTGGTAAACCTGAGTACTTTTAAGGACAGAGGATTATGTATAATTTTGATCTGTGGTAATAGCAGTCTTTTATTAAGCAATTATTTATTGAGCATTCTGTTATGTTCTGATCTCTGAGCAAGGAACTTTGCAAAATGGTATCATTTAATCTGCAAGACAGAGCTTATCACCGCCATTATACAGATAAACTGAGGCTCATGGAGATTAATTGACTTGGCCACGCTCACACAGGTATCAAGTGACAGCTGATACACAGCTTCAGATCTACTCCAGACGTACATGTAAATGTCTTGCTTGCCCTTCATACATACATCCATGTGGCCGGTGACCCTTGATTTACTGGCAGAGCAAAGGAAAGCATAGAAAATGGAATATGGGTGGGGTGTCTGTTTATCTCTAAACTGAGCTATAACTGAAACAAAAAAAGAGGATGAGAGTAGGGAAACGTGGTATGTGTAAAATTCCTCTCAGAGTGAAGAAATGTGAGGTCAGTGTTTCCCAGCGTTAGCCTCTGGGAAGTAAGTGTCTTTTCTCCAGCTTGGTTTCGGCATGGGGAATTTGGAGAGAGATGATTTGTAGTTGTAGGGTATTTGTAACTTGGGGAACTCCAGCAATATTTGGGACAGGGGATGTCCGTGGGTGGAACCTTTTTGTATAAAAGGTGTGAAATCCCTTTTACCCTTCATCCTCCTTTAGGATCTTTTTTTTTTGAGTCAGAGTCTTGCTCTGTCTCCCAGGCTAGAGTGCAGTGGCGCTATCTGCTCACTGCAACCTCTGCCTCCCAGGTTCAAGCAATTCTCCTGCCTCAGCCTCCTGAGGCTGGGATTACAGGTGCCCACCACCACGCCCGGCTAATTTTTTAAATATATTTTTTAGAAGAGATGGGGTTTCACCATGTTGGCCAGGCTGGTCTCAAACTCCTGGCCTCAAGTGATCCACCCGCCTCAGCCACTCAAAGTGATGGGATTACAAGCATGAGCCACTGCACCCAGCCCTGATCCTTATCCTGATCCTGCTTCTTTAGAAGAAACTGATATTTAGAATAAAACATTTTTCCACTCCTTCATTTTTAGTGTGAAATGCATGCATCCCTTTGCTTCTGCTGTGAGATATCTCATTTTATGCCATCCTTGGGTTCCCCTTTTTTTTCTGAGGTTCTCTTATCCTGCTCTGTAGGCTGTCAGCTCTAGTGACCATCTGTTGTGTTTAGTATTGAGTTATCTCCCTTTTTAGGGAGGAAAGGGATGTGATGGGAGAGGCATAGGCAGAATGGAGGAAGGGGCACCAAAGCCTGTGCTCCTTTGCCAGCACTTGGACTCCAGCTGTGTACATTCGTTAATAATGACTCACAGTTATTGAACACTAGGCACTGGGCTCAGCACTATGTCTGCATTAGTTAATGAAATTATTATAACAGGCCAAAACTTTTTGGTACAATTATCATCCCTATTTTAGAGAGGACGAAACTAAGGCTTAGAGAGTGTGTGGCTTACCCTGTTGGCTGTACCTGGTAGTGACAGGATCTCAGAGGTGCCTGTCATAAATGTAGCTATTGGCAAAGATTTCCCATGTCAGTTCCTTCCATCCTGCATTGTTGTGGTGGCAGCTATCCCAGTAGAGAAGTAACACAGTGACTTTGGGAATATTTCTCATTCTCTACAGTGGTGGTTCTCCACAGGGGAGGAGATTTTACCCTCCCCTCTCCGGTAGATATTTGACAATGTCTAGAGACAGATATGGCTGTCCCGCCTGGGAGGGGGGTGTGCTACCATCATCTCAGATAGAGGCTAGGGATGCTGCCGACGTCCTACAATATACAGGACAGCCCCACCACTAAGAATTACCTGGCCCCAAGTGTCAATAGTGGAGAACTCTCGCTCTACGGGTTTCCCCTAGTTCCTATGCATGGGGATGTTTGTGTTTCAGAGAGCATTTGTACATTGTCATCAGACCCTAAATCATGCTGGCTCCAGGTGTCAGTTACTTGACCTATATTTGCTTAGGACACAGTATGTATGTGCAAGACACTCCTGGGTGCTGTGTAGGTTACACTCTTAGCCTACCCCTCATCCCCACATTTAGTGAGTAAATGATTTACCCAAAGAATCACAGTTAGGAAGTGGCAGAGTCTAGGTTTGAATCCTTCTATAACTCCAGAGACCTTTTTTTTTTTTTTTAAAGACTGAGTATCGCTCTGTAACCCAGGCTGGAGTGCAGTGGCATGATCTTGACTCATTGCAACCTCAGCCTCTCGGATTCAAGCAATCCTTATGCCTTAGCCCCCAGAGTAGCTGGGATTACGGGTGCATGTACCTGTAATTAAAAATTAAAAATTTGCAGCCTGGCACGGTGGCTCACGCCTGTAATCCCAGCACTTTGGGAGGCCGAGGCAAGCATATCACCTGAGGTCGCGAGTTTGAGACCAGCCTGACCATCATGGAGAAACCTTGTCTCTACTAAAAATACAAATTAGCCAGGCATGGTGGTGCATGCCTGTAAGGCTGAGGCAGGAGAATTGCTTGAACCCAGGAAGCGGAGGTTGCAGTGAGCCGAGACTATGCCATTGCACTCCAACCTGAGCAACAAGAGGGAAACTCTGTCTCAAAATAAACAAATAGGTAAATAAATAAAATTAAAAATTTGCCGTGCACACCCAGCTAATTTTTGTACTTTTAGTAGAGATGGGGTTTTGCCATGTTGGCCAGGCTGGTCTCGAACCCTTGACCTCAAGTGATCCTCCCGCCTCGACGTCTCAAAGTGCTGGGATTACAGGCGTGAGCCACGATGCCCTGCTGAGACCATTCCCTCTACTTGTTTACTGTGGTGGTAACCAAAATGTTCCGTCCTGTGTCATGTTCAGCCTTCTCTCTGCCCCCTTCAGTTTCAACAAAGTTGTGGCAGGAGACTGACAAACAGCAGTCTCTGTGTGAGGACCTTGAGTGGCCATCCAGTTGCTCTGTAGTAGGAAGTGGTAGGGAAGTTGGAGGTGAGGAGGACCTGTTAGTAGGAAACTGAGGCCAGACTTCTAAAGGAGCAAGGAAAGAATTCCGAATGACATGGTTCCTCAGCACGTCTGCAGGGAGGAGGTTGATTGCAGCAGCATTTGGAACTAGCTCAGAGGAGAAATAACGGGGGAAGGGAGATTGGTACATACAAAGTAACTACCTATTGTATTACAGATTTGCTTATGTAAAATGCTTTTCTAAAATCTGGTTCTCTCGTATTTTATATATCAGATGTAACTCAAACTAGATGAAATAGAATCATTGACTCGATCCTTCCTAAAAGCTCAAGGCTTTCTGGCTTGGTAATTTTGTGGGGAAGGACTTGCAGGAAAAACACTTTGAAATATGAAGAAGGAAATGTGATTCCGGTGGTTTCTTTATAGGCCCTAAATCAGTACAGGAAGAAATAGGACAAGAACCAGAGAAGATTAACTTTCTGAAACTTCACAAACAACCTAATTCTCAAGTAGGGAAAAGTACGATATTTTAAATAATGAATACTGGGGGAGGAAACCAGGGAAGGTGAATTAAGTCTTCACAGTGGCTGCTAAGGAGATTGCCCTGAAAACTTTCCAGGTGGGAATTTGAAACTTACTCTACAAATGTATGCATGTGTCTCTACTAGATCGCTTGTAGTTTCCCAGTAGAGCAAAAAACAGTAGCCAGAGAAAGATTTGAAGGTGTTAGGTAAGGGCTCTAGTTTTGCTTGGCGTGCATGCACGGATACACATGTAACATGCACACTTCTGCTATTTCAGTTCTGCTGACAGCTGATGAAATCGTATGTCGCACAAGTTTAGGACCACTCTTGAGTTCTTTTCCTTCCAAAGATTTGCTATAATATTTCATAGATAAATTTGTGCTTCCAAATTACTCCTTTCTGCTAAAATCTGAGATTTAACCAGAAGCCTGTAAATACCCTAGAGGAGAGAGGAGAGTCTGTTGGAAAAATGTGGGGTACACAATGATCCTACCACAGTGTTTTGACCAAATTTAATAGTTTATTCTTGTGATTATTTTTTCTAACATATTATGAACATTTTCAAACATTCAGAAAAGTTTAATGAATTTCACAGTAAAAAGCCTTATTCCCAGATTATAAGTATATATTAAATAGTCCTAATCCAAAATCCTAAACTTTCCAAAATCTGAAACTTTTTGTTGTTGTTGCTGTTGATTTTTTTTTTTTTTTGAAATGAGTCTCACTGTCGCCCAAACTGGAGTGCAGTGGTATGATCTTGGCCCACCGCAACCTCTGCCTCCTGGGGTTCAAGCGATTCTCCTTTCTCAGCCTCCCAAGTAGCTGGGATTACAGGCGTGCACCACCATGCCTGGCTACAAAATCTGAAACTTTTTGAGTGATGACATGACACTCTAAGTAAATGCTTATTGGAGCATTTTAGATTTCAGATTTTAAGATTAGTGGTGCTCAATGGCAGTGTTCCAAATCCCCCCCCCCAAAAAAAATTGAAACCCAAACCAAGCATTTCAGATAAAGGGATACTCAGTCTGTATTAACATTTTATTTTACTTGCATTACCATATATTCATCTCTTTGTTACTGTATCCATCCATTAATGTATTTTTATGCTTCTTATATAAGTTGTGGGGGAGTATACTGTCCCGTAAACAGCTTGTATATCATTAACTAAAGTTCGGTTTTTTTTTTTTTTTTAAACTTTTTTTTCCTTTTGGTATAAAATGCAGTGAAAGGCACAAATTTTAAGTGTACTGGTCCATTTTGACAGTGCATACATCTGTGTAACTCATAGCCCTAGTAAGATTTGGAACTATTCTTAAGGTTATTTTTTGCTGTATATTTGGGAAGATGATTAGAAGTTGAGTAAACAAACACATAACCTGTTTTATTTTTCTTCCTCTCGGTGTCGTTTCAATTTTTTAAAACCTGTTGGATGAAGTTGTATGTGCTTTATAATACCTCATTTTGTAGAGATTATTTAAATAATTTCTTGAGGTCTCAGACCAAAGCTCTTGGATTAAGGTATGTTTTTCTTCAACTAGGTTGTCTTTTGCTGAGAATTAAAGATAAAATTTTTAGAACCAGCCCTTCTCACACTGAAGGAAAGTGGAGACTCATGTCCATTTAAGACCTCCCCATTTTTGGGTAACAGTAAAATGCATGTGACAGAATGTATTACTAAATCATTCCCTGCCACTTTAGGAGTGCATTTATTAGAGAAATGCTAGGACTATTGGATTGTGTTCTTCCAATGTTATGCTGTTGAAGTTGTGGGAAGGCAGGCGGAGTGTCCCCAAAGGAGGTGGCCTTAGTTGGTGTCTGTCATCCTACACAGGTGGGATCTTTTATTTCGTGGCCAGGGATCTCAGGGGCTTCCTTTTGGCCACATTGAGAGAAATCTGGGGGTGAGTGAGCGTCCTCCCAGGTAAATTAATGGTGGGTCTGTAGATAACCAGGGGCCCCAGACTGAAATTGGGCAGATTATAATTTGTCAGGTACCTGGATGCATGTTACCTGTTTCTTTTTATTCTGTTATCCTCTAGCATTTGGTAAACTTTGATATAAATATTGTAGCTGTTTCTGAGCTACTTTATTGTAAAAGAATAGTTGGGAGTCTGTGATTAGGCTAGAGTTATAAGGGAAACAGGGTCTCCCTGAGTGCAGGAGGTTTTAAATGGGAAGGAATAGGTGATAAGAATATGTAAGAGGTTCACTCTACCTCCGTTTGAAGACAGAAGTTTAGTGTTATGAAGATTGTCAAGCAGTTTCCTCCTTACACTGTCAGCCTGACAGATGTTTTTTTATGTACATAAAGGTATTCAGATCTAGCAGTGCATTCTCCCACTAGACTTTTAAAGAATCAGGACATTTGAGGAACAGTAAGTTCTGACCTTTAATTGCGGCCACTGACTTAATTCTTCATATTTTCCAAAAACCACACCCGCCTGCTGGAGTAGATAGCACGGGGAAATTGGATGGACTCCCTGTGCCTTGGGAGTTCTTAATCTCAGAATGTCTCCTAGTGTTTTCTTTTGCTGTGCTGTCTCCTGCGTATCCTGTCCTTTCCGTTTATTTTATCCTCAAATTATAAAGAATTGCAGTGTGACGTCCGTTATTCACTTTAAGATGCAGCCAAAACAGTGACTGGAATGGTTTCATATCTCATGGGTTTCCCACACTTCCGTCAACACACACTTCACAACACCTTGGAGGTATTGTGAAAAGGTCAAGTTTTGGAGATGGGGAAGAGTTCTGAAGATGTTGGATGACATTGTACAGTGAGTGGAGGCTGCCTGCTTGGCACACTTTCCATCACACATCACATTATGCTAATCTTTTGGAATAAGGGGGAAAGACATTTAAATGAGATAATTAGAGATAAGAATGGAGATTTTCATCTTTTTCATGAAGTCAAGAAGGCAGATAAGGAGAACTTGCCGTCACTGAAAGACTGTATATTCTACAAGAAATTATTTCAGAAGCAATCTCTATTCCTTTAGGCTTTACACTGAGCTTTTAAATGAACTTTACAAAAAAAAAAAAAAAAAAAAAAATCACCCCTCGTGTTTCTTACTAATTTAGGGACTAGTCCAGGGGTCAACAGACCTTTTCTGTGAAGGACCATATGGTAAATATTTCAGGCTTTGCAGCCCATGCGGTTTGTGTTGCCCCTCCTCAACTCTGCTGTGGTAGGACCAAAGCATCCATAAGCAATATGTAAGCAAATGGGCATCACTGTGTTCCAGTGAATCTTTATTCATAACAATAGGCAGCTGGTCCAGATTTGGCCCACGAACCATAGTTTGCCAATCCCTGGGCTAGCCCGTCTTTTTATTTCTTGCTAACTGTAAGGAACATTTTAAAGTTGAAATTTAAAGATTGGCCAGTGTTAAATATGAATGGTTAAAAAAATTCTCCCCCCTTTGCCACTGGCAGTCTTACCCTTCTTTAATTTTACTTACAAGTCTGAAACACTGGTCTAAGCATGTCAGGAAATAAGGGAACAGTTTGGGGGTGGGAGTATGCAACTAAATATTCGTGTAAAATTTACACTGAGCTTTTTTTTTCCCCCATTCCATTTCACATTGTTAATGTTGGCTCAGCAAACAGAATGATATGTGGAAGTCTTGTAAAACAGTGTAAAATCATTTGAATTAGGAAGTTAGGCCAGACTTTTCACAGCAAAGCTCTGTGTAACCAGCGTCCTGGTGCTCTGTGCAGACCCAGTGCTGAGTGACTCACATTCCCAAGATTGAGCCTCTTTTGGGCAATGAGGAGCAAAAGGGATCTGGGAATGGTGATCGGTTTTGTTTGTGTGATCATCTGAGGCCCCAGCTGAGTGCATTTGCATTCTGAAGTCCCACAATCAGGCTCGGTGCATTTCCCAAAAACTGACAGTTTTCCACGTGCACAGTAATTTGAGATTGTTTTTTCAGGCTGAGGAAAACCCACAGGCCGTTGTCCGGGGTGGGGGTAGGAGGGTATTGCAGCCTCTGAAAGATAATTGAGGCGCTCCAGACCAGTGGAGTGGGTGACTGCAAGACGTTATCGTCCCCACAGATTATCAGGTAAGCTTTCGGGCCCATCCTGTGAGAAATCTGAGTGGAGTAAGACGGATGCAAACACCCTACGGTAAATGATCACTCTCCTACAACTTAAGTGCTGTCTTGGGGTAGAGGCCTCTTTCTGTCTTGGAAACTTCTGCTCATCCTTCAAGATTCAGCTCAGATGTCCCTGCTCTTAATTAAATAAATCACCGCAGGCTCCTCCATTTAGAGTTCCTGTTTTTCTCCTTAGTCCTTTAGCACTTGTAATCAACCTCTAGGATCACTCTTAGGTTTTTTTTTTTTCTCCTTCTTCATTGTGTATCTCGCTAAATTGTGGAATCCCTTACCCTTTTATCCTTAGGTCTAGCACATAAGAGGAAGTCAATGTTTACTGGAAATAAGGAGCTTTTCTGTTCTCATTCTGTGAGGCTTACGACCTTGAAGTACAGAAAGCCATAGACAAATGCATTCCTGTTCTCAACTTTGACGTAAATAATATTCAAAATACAATTCTGGTTTGAAGAAATTATTTTATAAACAGGTCTTATGAAATATGAATTGTCACAGTGTATGTGGTAATTTTGAATGTTTGCTTATTGTTTACTTGCAGTGGATATATTAGTGTCTGCTTTTCAGAGAGTAGATATGGAAACTTTACAGCCTTATCAAGAACTTAACATTATTAAGGACTCCACAAATTCTCAAATGTATGTCTGTCTTAATTGAACTCTCAGATTCTAGTTTTTTTAGCATTGGCTGAAGCTTTAAGATTGATAAATACCCTTTCTTTTATGCAAGTGAACTGCCTGTTGGTAATGATGGTGAAAAGATGATATATTCTGCATATAAATGTTGATATCTGGGCCAAAATCCAGCCCAAAGAATCCTGACAGGCTTTGTAAGGCTCACAACATGGCTTAGCAGAAGTCAAATGAAGGGAGATTTCTCCAGAAAAACAATGACTTACTGTTTAACTTTAAGGAGATGCCAATTATAGCGGGTAGTAGGAGGTGAGCTGGGGTTATGATGAAAATGAGAATATTTAGAAACATGTAATTGTTGCTTGTTACCGTATAAAATACCAATAGATGTTTCCAGCTTTCTTCTCCTATAATAATCTCCCTGTTCTTCCTACTTGAAATGTCTGTGGAATGAAATGGAACAAAATGAAACTGCCTCTAGTTTTTGTGACATTAAGCTTTCTTTCTGTAGAAACAAATGTGTGTGTGTAATTCAATAACCAAAGGGAAAGATAACCAAAGTCAAGATGTAAAGGAAAGCGCTGATGATTCTTTAAAAACATTTATATGGACAACTTATTCCTCCATTGTTTTGTTGTTGTTGTCTGCTTTGTGTAATATGCAAATAAGGTTAAGTATCTGCTTTGTGGCCCATGTGTTGTTTGCTAGGAGCCTGGAAAAAACTTCTCAGTTGTAAGAAGTTTATCTCTTTGTATGAATGTGTCCACAGCAGCCTGTTTAACTAGGTTTAAAATATAATTGACAGTGGTTTCTCCTAGTGGCAGTTGTTGACTGTGGGGGATGGAGGATCCTTGAATTTAATTTTGGATATACTCTCCCATGATGGAATGAGCTTGAAGTGGAGAGTGGAAGAGCCCTACAATTTTTTTGGTTTATTCAGCAATTGAAAAATGTGTTGATGGGTTCCTGTGTACTCATTTCAACAATAAATGTTTCAAGCTGTGTGCAGGAACTCACACCTGTAGTTCCAGCATTTTAGGAGGCCAAGGCAAGAGGATTGCTTGAGGCCAGGAGTTTGAGACCAACCTAGGCAACAAAGCAAGACCCCGTCTCTACAAAAATACTTAAAAATTAGCTGGGCTTGATGGTGCATGCCTGTAGTCTCAGCTCCTCAGGAAGCTGAGGTGGGAAGATCCCTTGAGCCCAGAAGTTTGAGGCTGCAGCGAGCTATGATTGTGCCACTGCACTGGGTGATAGTGAGACCCTGTCTCAAAAAACAAAACAAGAATAAATGTTTCTTAATATTTTATTCTTTAGAGAAATAAATTGCATCTTGCCAGTTTCCTTATTATCCTATTGTTCCCCACTGTTCTTATCAATACACAGACATTGCTTTTCCTTTCATTTTCTAAGTGTAAGCCTTTTCCTGTTGCTTTTTTGCTGCTGGTTAGCAAGTCTAAATGCTGAGCATTTGTTCTGGCTGAAGCTGTGCTGGTACATTGGCCCAATTTCAAAGGTTTTTCTTATTGTATGTGGTGCAGTTGGTTCTCTGGAATGTATGCGTTAGAAGTTCAGTGGCTGGGAGGGACTCTTCCTTTTGGAATGGTAAATCCTGTCCCGTGTTCCAAGCTGTTCTGTAGAATGTACCTCATTCAGTTTGGTGTATGTTTGGGATTATCTGGTGCTTAAATTAAGTAAAAGTATATTCACTTAGTATATTTGATCTCTTATGGGCTGTAGAAGTTAGTTGTTTCTTAAAACCAGATTTGCTCCTGAATAACTTGAGAGAAGAGTTGCCTTTTAAAATCGCCTTGGGGACGTTTCAGCAGTCTCTTCCTGAGGCAAGATGAATTTGGGAATAATTTGTTTTTCTTGTTTTCTGTGTGGGACTTGAAAATTTGATGTATTAATCAGTTTAGAGAATGTTCTTCCTAACTGCCTAGTTTTTAAAAAATGTATTATTAAATGGTTAACTTCAAAATGTATTTAAAAAAAAAAAAGCTATTGAGTCTCTGGATCTGTATGTAGATTTAGATGTGCAGAATCTCACTTACTCAACTAATATTCATATGGCCTGATGGGTTAGTGCTGGGTAAATAGGATCAAGAGGGAAGGAGTGACTGACCTGCAGCCACGTGCATTCTTCCTTGGGATGGATGCGGGGAGTCAGATGATGACTGAACAGATGAGTGGGTAGACAGGATCATTTTAGATGGTGACTGAAAGGTGAAGGGCTGGAGAGCACCTGCTGGTGGTGGGGACTGGCTGAGGAGCCGATAGTTATAACCTGAGATATTAGTGGAGAGAGAGCCAGTCGTCCTCAGCTTTAGGTGCAGAGCATGCAAACGGGGATTAGCAGTGCACGCAAACGGGGATTAGCAGTGCACAGCAGTGCACAGCTTGACCTGCTCCAGGCATGAAAAGACAGCCAATCTGGCTAGTATTCCAGGGATGGTAGTGGGAGGAAGGATGCTAGATCTTGGAAGTGTGCTGGGAATGGGGCCTCGTTGGCCAGGCTTCTGGATTTTAATTTTGAATGCTATAGCAAGCCTGTGGAAGGCTTTCAGCAGTGGAAGGACCACTGAATCTGCCTTGCATTTAAAATTATCTCTCTGGATCCTGTATTTTCTTGTGTTGTTCCCCATGATGCATTTATGGCAGCATGGAGAGATTTGTGTATTGTCCAAGTTTTCGTCCTGGAGGTAGCTTTCTAAAATTATTCTGAATCTGTTGATTTAAAACTAAATGTGTATTTTCTCTAAGTGTTACTCAAACATTGTACCTTTCCTTTTACTGTAGTGCACTTGGGGTTTTATGACTAATTAATAAGTATGGTAAACTGAATAAAATCTGTAACATTAACTGATTAACACATGGTGTTAGCTGAGGCAACTTTCTTGGCCCATCTAGGAAAGGGTGTTGTCAGCCTGTCTTCTAGGTTTGAGTCATTTGATGGGTAAAAGAATTTGGTAAAATCAGTTTTAGGTATCAGACAATGAGTCACATTTTGTCATTAGATAATAAATAGGCTGGCAGAATACAGAATTCTGAATCGTTGGAAATTGCATAATGCTTGAATATAATTCAGTCGAAGATACATATTAAGCATCACATTTAGTAAGCACTATGCTGGGTAAGGAACCCTCAGAAATAGTCCGTGCCCTTAAGGAGGAGCTCACAGTCTAATAAGGAAAATCTGTAGGCACACATATATAAAGTCTATCTAGTTTGGGTAAATAGAAACATAGCAGAGGTATCCCAGAAATGGAGGCAGTGATACTGAGGAAGACTTTTGAAAGGCAGCAGTTAGAGACCGGACAGGGAGAAGATCTTCCCAGAGCCTCCCTGCTCCCTGTGCTTAAAGGGTAGAGAATGAGGCAGAACGCAGGAAGGGTGCTCTTACCCGGGAGGGCTGAGGCAGGCAGAAGTACAGCTTGAAATACCCAGAAGGCCTGGTGCGGTGGCTCACATCTGTAATCCCAGCACTTTGGGAGGCCGAGGAGGGCAGATCACGAGGTCAGGAGATCGAGACCATCCTGGCTAACACAGTGAAACCCCATCTCTACTAAAAATAAAAAAAATTAGTCGGGCATGGTGGCGAGCGCCTGTAGTCCCAGCTACTCAGGAGACTGAAGCAGGAGAATGGTGTGAACTTGGGAGGCGGAGCTTGCAGTGAGCGGAGACCGCGCCACTGCACTCCAGCCTGGGCAACAGAGCAAGACTCTGTCTCAAAAAAAAAAAAAAAAAAAAAAAAGTACTCATTCAGGAGCTTTAATCCTGTAGGCACCAGGGCTCCCAGGAAGGTTTTGGGTAGATGAATAACAAGATCAGATTTACGATTTTTAGAAAGATCAGTGATGCAGCTTTGTGGAGATGGACAACCCAGAAAGAGGAGCCTCTCAGGGCCACATTCCAAGTGAGAATTGAAGTCCATTTTATTTGAATATTGGATGCTTCATAGGTTTAATACCCAAAACATTTTTTTAAAAGCTGGGGAATGAATTAAAGGAAGAAAGCATTAAGAAAAAGACTTTAAGCTTGCTTGTCTACATTCTTAGCTTGTGACTCTAGGATTTTTAATTTTTGTGGCTGTATTGAGAGACTTTCACCAGCCTCATCATTTTGCAAGTATGGGATGTGGTCCTTCAGGGTCAGTTGAGAGTGTGTGACATGAGTGGCCTGGTAATGAGGCCAGCACTCTGATTGATCCTACTACAGACCAGAAGAGCAGAGGAAGAGCCAACACCTATCCACATTTCTGATTGGTGCCAAATGAGCAGTGGCAACGAGGCACTGTGTGGCTATGCTCACCAGGGGCCTTTACAACTAAAGGGAGACATAAATAACTAGTCAGCTGACAGACTTTATCTCAGGTTAAAAAAACTGGTTTATCTCTGTTGCCATTGTGGAGGGTAATTTCTGTATATCCCCTTGCTTGACTGCTGGTAAGCACTTGACATCAGTCTCAGGGACTGAATTTTCTGAAATTTGTCAGTAACATCAATATGCTCACATTGCATATAACATAAAGACATGTTTTATTAACCCCTAGCTATAGATTGCCAGCTTTTTGAGGTGAGAAGTGATTTGTTTGGTGTGGTTTGTGTAATTGTTCTATATGCATGCTGGCCTTGCTTACTCAGTACTAGTTTTTTATTGTTAAAATATGTTTGGAAGATGAGAGGCTTGGTGTACTGCACATGGGAACACATTAGCTCATCTGTCTCCTCTTCCCCCATCCGACTTTACTGTTGGAGCTATGTATGCCCAACCACACAGTTTTCCTTACTGTCCCTTAAAAACCAATTGATGAGGAAGACAAGTTCCCGTGTTTTTCTATCTGTAAGGTAAAAAATACCTCTCAAAATAGACTTATGAGATCTATTAAGAGAAACAAAGCAGGTTATATTAACTCCCCCAATTAAAAAACATCAGCTGGGGCCGGGTGCGGTGACTCACACCTGTAATCCCAGCACTTTGAGAGGCCAAGGTGGGCAGATCACAAGGTCAGGAGTTCGAGACCATCGTGCCGAACACGGGTGAAACCCCATCTCTACTAAAAATACAAAAATATTAGCTGGGCGTGGTGGTGGGTGCCTGTAGTCCCAGCTACCCAGGAGGCTGAGGCAGGGGAATGGCGTGAACCCGGGAGGAGGAGCTTGCAGTGAGCCGAGATCCGCCGCGCCACTGCACTCCAGTCTGGGAGACAGAGCCAAGACTCTGTCTCAAAAAAAAAAAAATCATCTGCTGGTGTTTGAATGTTGGAACGTATTTTCTAATATGGCAGTGAGTTTCTGCTTTTTTTGTCTCTCCCTGCTTTTTTTTGTCTCTCCCCGCCTTGTGTTTGAGACAAGCTTCTTGCTCTGTCTTGCTCCGTTGCTGAGGCTGGAGTGCAGGGTGTGACCTCGGCTCGCTCCAACCTCTGCCTCTCAGGATCAAGTGATCCTCCCATCTCAGCTTCCCAAGTAGTTGGGACTACAGGAGTGTGCCACCATGCCCAGGTAACTTGAGATTCTGCTTTACACAGATGGATCTAAAATTACTTGCTAACAATCTAAGACTGAGTTCAGAACCCAAAATCAGTTTTCAGAGCTTCTAATGAGAGTTACTGCAAAAATGATTAACACTTCAGTATTTCTTTATCCCCAGCCTGACGTTGCTATAGTATATGAGGCTCTTTCTTTTGTTTTTAATCAGAACTTTTATACAAATAGATGCTTTCTTATTGTGAAAAGAATTTAAAAACAGGATGTTAACAAAATGCTCCCCAAACCACATCACCACTTAACATTCTGCACCCTAATCCCTTGCTGCTTGGTGGTAGGTTTTTTGTTTTTGTTTTGAGACGAAGTCTTGCTCTGTCGCCCAGGCTGGAGTGCAGTGGCACGTTTTCGGCTCACTGCAACCTCCGCCTCCTGGGTTCAAGCAGTTCTCCTGCGTCAGCCTTCCGAGTAGCTGGGATTACAGGCACCCACCACCACACCCGGCTAATGTTTTGTAGTTTTGGTAGAGACGGGGTTTCACCATGTTCGCCAGGCTAGTCTTGAACTCCTGACCTCAAGTGATCTGCCCGCCTCGGCCTCCCAAACTGCTGGGATTACAGGCATGAACCACTGCGCTCGGCCCTGCTTGGTAGGTTTTTGTAAAATGTATCCTTTCAGACCTTTGCTGCATATTAACAGGCATACAGAAGTACCAGGCAAGTTCACTTTGAAAGGTAAATTAACATGTCTTTCCTTAGAATTGATGTGACTTTTTAGTCACATTTGCCCAAGTGTAGAGTCTTTTTCAATTTAAAACTTGTAGGATGCATTTAAGATATGCAAAATATCTTACTGGCTCTGAGTCCTGGAGAATGTTTACGATGGGTACCAAGAATGTAAATTTCACTGTCATGTATCACCCTCCTAGAGAATGGCAAGATGTTATGTGGGCAGTGTTTTCAAGGTTGATTTAATTTTGCAAAATGGGGTCACATAAAACTTTAAAAATAAATACTATAATAAATTATGATAAGACGGAACCTTCTGTGGCAAACAGAAGTGAGTAGCATAGAGTGCTAATGCCCTGAGATAATCCCCTGGGGGCTCTTCCAGGAAAACAACTGACATCGTGCTATTTTTTCATTGTACTTGGCTGATATTTTTAATATGAAATCAGATTGTAAGACTTTGTTTTAGGATTAAGTCTCTGATTACTTTCTTTATAAATTTTAAGAATGTTACTCATGTTAGATATTGAGAGTGAAAACCCTGGGATGATTTAGCTGAGTGATTTTTATTATGAGAAAGTCTCTTACAAATTCTTTCACGTGGATGGAGAGAGGAAAAAAATCTCCATTCTTTGAAGCAACATTTTATCCTGCCTTCAGACATGGAACCACTTTGATTTCTCATGTTTAAATTGTATTTGGAAGTCAAACTAATATTGTGCTTTGAGGTATGTTGATGTTTTTTCATAAAGCCAATGTGTGAAAAATGTTTCCTGCGTGTTAGATGGTAGGAATAGGGGAATGTGCAAACAAAAGGCTAAAAGATGGACTTACAAAGTTGAGATGTGGCTTTTAAAATAAAAAAGTCGCTTACATGGTGTGGAAGAATCCTAGTATCCTGTCTTTTTGCCTCCCTGTTTGTGACAGATCTCTATCTCACCATCCTCTAAGCTGGGGTTGCCCAACTTTTGTGTGTTTATGTGTTGCTATATCCTATCCTTTGTACATTCAAATCACAATGGCATAGTGCTTCTAAATAGTAATAAGACTTAATCCTTTCCAGAGTTAATGTACACTGTTGATTTTAGGATTTTCCCTTTCCTTCCTGTCAGATGTCTCCAGGCTTATGAAGATAAATATATAGGAGAAATCACACTCCACCATCCAAGAGAGAGTTAAAAATTTAAACTCGAATTCTAGAGAGTTGGTGACATCTATCAGAGGAAGGCCTATGTGAAGTGACCAGTCAAGGGTGATAAATGGGTAGTCAGCTGTGCACAGCCAGCCCTGTGGGCCCTGAGTTACCATGGAAGCACCGAATGGCATTCAGCAATCCCGCATGACTAACCTAGTTTAGCAGCAGGGCCCATGGGCTCCAGCCTGGGAGAAGGTGCTTACAGCCAGATGATACCAGAGCCAACACACTGCCCCACGTCTCACGCCCAACTTGGGCCTTTCTGTTACTATCTTTTCCTCATCCACATATGCTATTTCCTTTTTTAGTGTGAGGGAAAGAGAAAAAGGAATTACTGTCACTAATCCTTACAGAGTTGTGATTTCTTACATTTTACCACAATATTTTAAACACATCCATCCCCACCCCCAGGAAGCATTTGAAAAGTCAGAGTAAATGTGCCCTGACAGGCCCCAGCATGGGGTTGACTAAATGACTGTATTGAGGGGCTGAACAGGCAGCTCTGAATTCCTCAGGATTTTCACCACCTTTCAGAAAGTGAGAGCATCCTGGCACATTTTAGATTTCCAAAGCTTCGTTCAAGCTCTTGTGCTGAGTTAGTGGATTTGGTCAGTGAAACATCTGTGGCACAGTCCCCCTCTCATGGCTCGAGTGTTTATGTTCTTCAGGTGAGTTTTCACATGTGACTGCTCTCACCAGGCACTGGACACTGAAGCCTGTGGTTCTCCCCATTTCTAGTACACTTAACTGAAAGAAAAATGTGGAGGAGGTGGCTTGATGGATTGTGTGGAGATCTTTTGATACATCAGGTTGAACCTCAAAGATGGTGGATAGTAGTATGTGATCTGAAGGCAAGAATTTGGCTACTGAAAGGAGAATTATTTCCCTATCTAAATAGATTTTTGTAGACTTCTAGTAGAACCCATGGTGTCTGTGGAGTGGTCAGACTTTGCACCCTCCTTCCCAGGGGCACATCAGAGGCTCTGAAACAAGAATTGTAGTACAGTTTTTATATTTATTTATTTATTTATGAGACAGAGTCTCGCTCTTTAGCCCAGGTTAGAGTGCAGTGGCATGATCTCGGCTCACTGCAGCCTCCATCTCCTGGGTTCTGGCAATTCTCCTGCCTCAGCCTCCCAAGTAGCTGGGATTACAAGCACTCGCCACTACACTCGGCTAATTTTTGTGTTTTTAGTAGAGACAGAGTTTCGCCATGTAGGCCAGGCTGGTCTCAAATCCCTGACCTCAGGTGATCCTCCCACTGCAGCCTCCCAAAGTGCTGGGATTAGAGCTGTGAGCCACTGTGTCCAACCCACAGTTTTTATAACTGAAAGAGCCATGTCATGCCGTTGGCCATCCTTCTCTCAAAGGGGCCCTCTGTTAGGTCCTTCCTCAAGGACAGGCCTGTGTGGATCAGTTTAACCAAACATCCGTTTTGTGGCTCTGAGATGGCCCTGCTGGCAGAGATAATACTAAATTGTTGATGTGTACCTCTTTGAGACTAAGGAATTATGAGTGGTTATGAGTTAGCACACTTTAGCACACCTTCTTTGTCTTCACTGCCCTATTTAACGCATCCTGACAGCTTTGCTAGCAGAACTGTGGCTGAGAGTATAAGCTTTCTTGCCAGGCATTTGAATGTTCAGGTCTGTCATTTGTGAGCAAGTCAATCCCCTCACCCCCCCGCCCACCTTTTTTTTTTTTTTTTAATTGAGACAGAGTTTTGCACTTGTTGCCCAGGCTGGCGTGCAGTGGCACAATCTCCACTCACTGCAACAACCTCCACCTTCTGGGTTCAAACGAGTCTCCTGCCTCAGCCTCCGTAGTAGCGCCCACCACCACACCCAGCTAATTTTTTGTATTTTTAGTGGAAATGGGGTTTTACCATGTTGGCCAGGCTGATCTCGAACTCCCGACCTCAGGCGATCCACCCTCCTCAGCATCAGTTGAGCTGATGCTCACCGAAGTGAGCCCACCAAAGTGGTGGGATTACAGGCGTGAGCCAGCGCGCCCTGCCCTTTTTTTTTTTCCCTGAGATGAGGTCTCACTCTGTCGCCTAGGCTGGAGTGCAGTGGCACAATCTTGGCCTACTGCAACCTCTACCTCTCGGATTCAAGTGATTCTCTTGCCTCAGCCTCCCGAGTAGCTGGGATTACAGGTATGTGCCACCACATCCAGCTAATATTTCATATTTTTAGTAGCGACAGGGTTTCACCACGTTGGCCAAGCTAGTCTTGAACTCCTGACCTCAAGTGATCTGCCCACCTCGGCCTCCCAAAGTGCTGGGATTACAGGCGTGAGCCACCGCCCCTGGCCGCAAGTCAATATCTGAGCTAGCTTTCTTTCACTTGGAAAATGGGGCTAATAATCCCACTCTCACGGAGTTGTTTTGAAAATTAAATAGAAAACTGATGTGATAGTGCCAAAATCAGTGTTGACTAACATGCTAAGTGATGCCATTTCTTGGCCAGGCTGCTGCTGTTACCATTGCTTTTGTATTTTGGTGATCCCCAAAAAGTATGTGCTGTCTTTCGCCCCTAGAGATCCCTTGGAAACTTGTTCAACATACGAGCCTCAGGCCCCATGTCAGGCCTACTGCCTCAGAAACTCTGCAGGTCTCTGTGATCTGTGTTTTCACAAACCCTCCAACTGACTGACTCAGGTTTGAGAACCTCTTAGCTAATGCAAAGTACTGTCTAAAATCAGCTAAGAAGAACTTGTAACTCACTATATTCTATTTGAAACAGTGGGAAAGAATGGCCAGGCTGATGTTGGGATGTGTTTTTCCTTAACACAGGACCGAAAAAAAACCAAAAACCTACCTTTATTAAAGTGACAGTTAACTTGTAGTTATTGAAAGGTGATTATTGACAGCTGGGCGTGGTGGCTTACGCCTGTAATCCCAATACTTTGGGAGGTTGAGGTGGGTGGATCACTTGAGGTCAGGAGTTTGAGACCAGCGTGGCTAACTTGATGAAACCCTCTCTCTACTAAAAAATACAAAAATTAGCCAGGTGTGGTGGCAGGTGCATCTAATCCTGTCTACTTGGGAGGCTGAGACTGGAGAATCGCTTGGACCCAGGAGTCAGAAGTTGCAGTGAGCTGAGATCACTGCCCTCCAACCTGGGCGACAGAGTGAGACTCCATCTGAAAAAAAAAAAAGAGTTACTACAGAGTTTGTGAATCATGTAGGGCATTTGCTGCTTCCTAAAATTCCCTCATTTAAAAATTTTCCCATCTGCCTCTTCCTTGCTTACACCTTGGTTTAAACAGTGATGTGTATAGGCTGAACAAAGGTTTACTTATGATATGACTAGTGGGTTTATTTTTAAAATTTCATATTCCTTTATCTCAAAATGGAACCAAGAAAAAGGAAATATTCACCAAAGATTTGCCTGGGAGCTTTTAACAGGTCATTCCCTAAGCTGTTGCAAATTTGCAACAAGAAACCAGAAAGCGATTCAGTGTGACTGGCAAAACAATTTAGTCGCAAGGACAAAGGAGGCAACCCAGAGCAGGGGCTCAAAGCCTACCTCTACTCCTGTGAACTTCCTACTTCTTAGGTCTTCCTTTGCCCTGCCCAGGAGCTTTTGTGAGTTCCACCCAGGAGGGAGTTGTTGGACAGTGTGGGGAGAGCAAGTTTCTTTCACAAAGCCTGGACCTCATAAAACTCATCCTACCAGTGATATCCACGATGTCCTTTTTCACCTCACTAACAGGGCTTTTAGTTGAAGGTGATGGTGAATCATAAAAAGAAAATTTGTCTCAGAATAGGTGTAGAATTACATGTCTGCCGATAAAATCTTAGTCTGGGTTTTTTTATTTTTATTTTTTGACACTAATGAAGTAAAACCTTAATTAACTAGAATCCTTAATTTAATAGGATTTCCTCCCTGTGGGAGACTTCTTGATTTTAGAATCATGTAGTAATAACCTAGTGTTAGGAATTCTGTGAAAGAATGGCTTAATTGGGTTCTTCTGGTTATTTCTGTAGCAATTTTCAATATTTTGGAATGAAAATCTGGAAGTATGGGAGAAACCCAACTGATGCTGAGATAAGGCTAATACAAGGCTGAGTTGTTTGATTTAAAAATATTTTAGTAATGTAACTTTGTTAAAGGAAAATTGAGTGTGTGGAATTGATGAGAAAGTTGAGGACTCTGAGCAGCCTGTTAGTTGAGGTGTAACTGTTTACACCCCCCCCCTTTTGGATCCTGGACTGAGAATTGCCATTTGGAGTTCCCTTCTCTGAGACAAAGGTAGCATTTATTTAGAAGGGGTGGAGCTCTGCCCTGTGAAGTGGAGCCTAAGGCTGAACACTGACCAGCTGTAGGGACTCCTCTGTTGTAAGTGGCATATCAGGAGGGGAGAACTCCCTTGGTGGTGAGAAGAGCCAAGCAGACAAACACATGCCCATGGTAAGCTTTCCCCCACCCACTCACCCATCGGCCTGTCTTGACTGCTGCAAGGTGCATGCACTGGATAGTTTGGGAGAAGAGAAACTTAGTTGCTCAGAGGATGGTTGCCTGCTTAGCTCCTCCCTGCAAACTGGCTCAAAGTGGCTGTAAAACAAGTTTGAAGGAAAGTTATTTCCTGATCAATCTGATTACTTGGCTTCTATGGTTATATGCTAATGGCATATGATCTTTTGAACCAACAAGAGGAATTACCAAAATCATAAAACAATTGGAAGGAATTGAGTATCATCAAGTCCAGTGTGCTCCTGCCAACCAGAAGTAAGTTGAACTCTCTGAAACAGGTGAGACTCAGACCCCATTGCAGAAGACTCCATGACCAGTTTCTAGTTCAGCAGCAGCTCCTTTTCAGTATTTTGACTAGCGTAAATTATTAACTTTGTGGTTTGAAGAGTTATTTTAAAATCTGATAATTGCAATATCCATCATCTAGGAAAAGTTTTTAGTACAGTGGTGCAATCTCAGCTCACTGCAGCCTCTGCCTCCTGGGTTCGAGCGATTCTCCTGCCTCAGCCCCCCGAGTAGCTCGCACTACAGACACCCGCCACCACACCCAGCTGATTTTTGTATTTTTAGTAGAGACAGGGTTTCACCATGTTGGCCAGGATGGTCTTGATCTCTTGACCTCGTGATCCACCCGCCTCAGCCTCCCAAAGTGCTAGGATTACAGGTCTGAGCCACTGTGCCCGGCCAAAGGAGATTGTTATTTACCACATTGTAGCGAATTCAGTCAGGCAGCTAATTTCTCTCTGTGCATCCTATTCCCATAGATTAAAAGGCTATAGAAATACCACATTACTTTTTAGATGATTTTTAAAAATAAAAATATGTGTCTTCCAGAGTTAAATCTTTTTTAAAGAGTTGTTAAGTTTATAAAAATATATTAGTGTAGTGGTTGTTTTTTAATCTAAAAGTATTGAATGATTAGCTTCTATGCAGAGTACCATGCTGTAGCACCAGGAGAGGTGCTACATTTGGGAGGTTCTTTTCTGATGGAGTTCACGTGCTAGGGGAGAGGGGCGGAGGAGAGAGAACTAACTGATGTGTTAAGTAAGCACATATTTGGTGGATTTGAGGAAGCCTTTACCTTTAGAGTGAGTGACATTTGAATCATTCCAGAGATTTGCTCGAAGCTGAAAATTAAGGATGGGGATGTGTGGTGGAGAGAGAGGGAGTGAAAATTTGTGGCTGGAATGAAATCATCAAAGTCTAGGATATCACTGAGGAATGGGGGGTAGTCAGGTGTGACTGGAATATAGAGGTGGTTTGTAAGAGAGTCATACTTCCTAGGGAAGCTGGCTCTAGAAGAATTGGTTTCAGTAAAGAGAGCCTGATGGAAATTAGAGCAGGAGGCTGCCTTGCAGGGTATGTTCAGGGGATGGACGTGACTGACTGACTGTCAGGTAGAATGCATGTGGCCTGCAGGGGGACAGTGGATAATTTCTAGAGAGTAGATCTGCATCAGATTACAGGGGAATTTTAATGCCGAAGCAAGAATTTAGAGTTTATTCTGCAGTAGTAAAGAGCCATCAAATCCTTGTTATTTTAAAATATGGATGGTGACATGAGAACCAGGGCCTTAAATCAGGTCTCTTTTCATGAGAAGGCTGAATTAAAGGGATAAGATGTGGGGGAGGCAGGGAGACCAGTAGGCTCTTCTCAGAGGAAATAAGAGAAGTCAGAAGAGGGCAAAGAGGCTGGGAAAGGGGGTGGGGAAGGGTGTCTGACATCAGGGCTAGAATTTCCGAAGTTACCGACAGCCTTAACTAGACAATCAAATATTTTCCTGTTTGTTCAAACGGCATTGGGAGAAAACATTCAGTAGATTCTCTGGGAGCAAGTCTATGAAGACAGAAATCATTTTATAGTTCTTACGTCACTTTTTAATCATGCATTGCATGTGAGGGCTGGGAAGTGGCCCATGGTGCCGATAGTGAGGCAAGCCCACTTTTGGTTTATGTGTTGGCTAAAACTGCACTTCCTTTGGTCTCCATCTCTAATTTGTTTCTCGGTGAATATCATTTAACCCCTTTGGTGCCAGGGCTGATTTAGGATACATTTTTATGTGGTTTAAGTAGGGCAGTCAGATTATAAAGCATTCTCCGTAGGTAGAACTGACATCTATAATTGGATTTTCTCATCCCTGACATTTGAAATGAGAAATAAAAATCATTTTTTGTGGGGTTTACATGCCAAGACACTCCCAGTAGAGTAGGCTGAGAAAGTAAATGCTGTTTTGGGTGCCTGGTAATCTTTTAATTATGAAATAAGCCTTTTGATTTTAATCTTTCAAAATGTACGCTACTGATCCAGGAAAACAGCCTTTCTAAAGTTCACATCCTGCTGAGTCCTGCAGATGAAAAGCTTCCACCTCTACCCCATATTTTGCAAGCTGAAAATAAAAATATCATTAATCTTGTCTCAGTTCCACTGCTGCCTATAAAAGGCTGTTCAGTTTGGAATCAGTCCTGAGCCATGATGGAGACCATAGCCCAGAGTGAATGCTTGGGTTTTGGGAGCCAGGACCCCAGGCTGGAGGGTCACAGCCAAGTGACTGAGGCCTCAGCCTAAGGCTGGGTTAAGGAACTTAGGCTTTCTTTAAATCACAGCCATTATCATTGCTTCTTCCCAGACCTGTCCTCGCCTCCCTTCTCGCATGTATGTATGCATGACAAAACTTGGAGACTGATAAATTTTATTGTTTTTGTTCTTTTGTGGCATCTGAAACAGTTTGTACAATGACGACAGAAACCTGCTTCGAATTAGAGAGAAGGAAAGACGCAACCAGGAAGCTCACCAAGAGAAAGAGGCATTTCCTGAAAAGATTCCCCTTTTTGGAGAGCCCTACAAGGTATTTACTGAATACTAGAAGTTGAAGGTCTGATTTATCACAATATTGAACCCTATGATGAAACAATTCAGTATAATTGAGTTCGAACAAGGGTCACAGCTGTGAAAATAAGATAACTTATTCTGCCTTATTCTAGAGATTTTTGAAAACAAAGTATGAAAATTCTCTGAACGTTGTTAGTCAGAATTACCAAAGCTTGTGGTTTTCTTTTGTAATGTTAGTCTTCTACAGTTAGTAATATGTGGCCATGATAGTCTTCTCAACGGGGGAATTGAGTTAAAATAGCACATTAAATTCTACATGTCATACATTAAGTTCAGAGTTTTTTCCTTAATAGTATTATATAACGTGGTTTGTTAAATGGTAGTTTTCCTTAGTTTTTTTCATTCTCAAATTCTCCTTTTTTTTCAGACAGCAAAAGGTGATGAGCTGTCTAGTCGAATACAGAACATGTTGGGAAACTACGAAGAAGTGAAGGAGTTCCTTAGTACTAAGTCCCACACTCATCGCTTGGATGCTTCTGAAAATAGATTGGGAAAGCCGAAATATCCTTTAATTCCTGACAAAGGGAGCAGCATTCCATCCAGCTCCTTCCACACTAGTGTCCACCACCAGTCCATTCACACTCCTGCGTCTGGACCACTCTGTGTTGGCAACATTAGCCACAATCCAAAGATGGCGCAGCCAAGAACTGAACCAATGCCAAGTCTCCATGCCAAAAGCTACGGCCCACCAGACAGCCAGCACGTGACCCAGGATCCCCTTGGTCAGGAGGGGTACGGCTCTAGTCATCACAAGAAAGGTGACCGAAGAGCTGACGGAGACCACTGTGCTTCAGTGACAGACTCCGCTCCAGAGAGGGAGCTTTCTTCCTTAATCTCCTCTTTGCCTTCCCCAGTTCCCCCTTTGTCACCTATACATTCCAACCAGCAAACTCTTCCCCGGATGCAAGGAAGCAGCAAGGTTCATGGCAGCAACAGCAACAGTAACAATAAAGGCTGTTGCCCAGCCAAATCTCCCAAGGACCTAGCAGTGAAAGTCCATGATAAAGAGACCCCTCAAGACAGTTTGGTGGCCCCTCCCCAGCCACCTTCTCAGACATTTCCACCTCCCTCCCTTCCCTCAAAAAGTGTTGCAATGCAGCAGAAGCCCACAGCTTATGTCCGACCCATGGATGGTCAAGATCAGGCTCCTAGTGAATCCCCTGAACTGAAACCACTGCCAGAGGACTATCGACAGCAGACCTTTGAAAAAGCAGACTTGAAAGTGCCTGCCAAAGCCAAGCTCACCAAACTGAAGATGCCTTCTCAGTCAGTTGAGGTGTGTGGAATTTCTTATCTTGGGCAATTCCGATTCAAAGACGGATTTGAGATGAAAATGTCTGGCGGATGTGGGGCAAGGTGGGGGGGTTAGTCCGTGGCTTTTGGGTAGGGGGAGTTCTTTTTGGCTTTAGGATCTTGTTAATAACCCATGAAAACCTCAGCTCTGAGATAGACAACTGATTATAGATATTGAAATGCAGTTTGCAGAAAGGTTTAGAGAACCTTTTTGTTGAGCCAAAATTTATATACAATAAAGCATAGAGATCATAAGAGTACAGTTTGTGTTTTGAAAAATAGATACAGCTGTAGGATCCCAAACCCAATCGAGATAGAGAAGATTTCAGTTACCAGAAAGTTTCAGAAAGGTTTTCAGGTGTCTTATTTATTGTTTTGGGAGACACTGGGATAACAATGTGAAGAAGAAAGTTTTTTGATTAATACCTCCTCAGACCCAGTTAGTTTTTCCTGAGATCTAAACTGTAAAAAAGTAAAAACAAGATGACAGAGTCTCTTAATTTTTATTATTTTTAAAGGACTTGTTCCCTGTAAATTGTAAGGAACTTTGTAACTAAAGTTCTGTTCTAATATTTTACTATTTATCACCTAAAAAAGAAGAGTGGGTGTATGGTGACATTTCACTTGAGAGTGAGTCACAAATATAATACAGAATGTTTTTCAACTATGGGTTTTAAAAGTAACCCAAATGCTGTACTTCTTAAAACCAAGAAAAAAAAATTTTCTTTTTCTACTCTGTGGATGAACAGCAGCATTGTGTTTGAATGAGGAGAATCAGAGCATACATGCTATCACTGAAAGTTTAAAGTGGTACCAGTTTCTCCAAAATTAAGATTAGTAGTCCGAAGTGAAATGTTTGAAGTGAATTTTAAAACTTATCTCATAATGTAAAGTCTATGGTTTAGTTACATCTATTGTATAAACATTCTAATTTGCATCCCCATTGCGCAAAGACATTTGTGCCGTCCAGATATGTCTTACATAATGCCAGAAGGTAAAATTCCTTAGGTGGGGGTGTGATTCCTACCCGGAAAGATAACCTTTATCTTCCAGGAGGACAACCTGTAACTTTCTGGTGTCAGCTTCTGGTTTAGAAGAGGGAGGTTGGGGTGCCGTTCTCACTGAGCTCTTGAGCTGAGTGCTTCCAGATGTCTTCTGAATGCCACTTGTTTGGGGGCCAAGGAAAAATAAGAAGGAAGGAGTAAAAGCAATGGTAGAAATGACCAAGATGGCAGAACTGCACCTCCGATCCTAACTTACAAAGATTTAATGCGTTGAGCCATTTATTGAACATTTTGTGCTGTGACGGAGGAAGGAGTAGGCAGCTGAATGAAGGCAAAATAAAGTGAGATTCTCCCTCCTCAAAACAGTCACTCCGCCTGCCTTATAATTCAGGCAGTAAAGAACTCAATGATAGTTTCTTTGCTTTCTTTATCAAATAGGGTTAGCTGTATGTTCCCAGTTTTAAAAAAAAGGGTGGGACAACTTAACATTCTTTCTAAAAATAACCTAAAAAAATTGCTTTAAAACAATTTTTAGACAAATTAGCAAATATTTACATTGTCTACCAAATGCCCAACCATATGCTTAAGTGCAAGATTCTGTGCCAGAGAAATCGGTCCTTGCAGGACAGATTAGTGTAGCGATCAGCCTACACTTATGAAACAATTAGAGAACAATTGAGTCTTCTCTCTCTGGAACTAGGTACTTAAAGAACCTGTGTAATTCAGCCCTAGGTTTCCTAGTAGGTGTTTCTGGGAGAGGATTCCAGTTAACTTACTGCTTTCTTGGGTGGAAATAAGTAGGCTGAGTTGAGATTCTTCAGTGTCATAAAACCCCTTATATTTAATACGTATTTCGAACGTAGGACTATGTTAATTGGCTCTTACATGTTTTCTGAGGAACAAAATCCTACATAAATTTGGGTATTGAAGAATGGGGGTTTTCTTGGCACCAGTGCATCTGCTATCAACGATGGAGTAGAAGTAAACCTTTCATCTGCAGCCTCTGTTCAGTCAGCATTTTCTTTAATGCGATGGTTCCCTCTGGTCTCGGCCAGAGTTCTCATGCCAGGCAGTGGCAGCTGTGGTGCCAACTGCCTGGGAGCCCCGTGGCGCTGTTGGTGAGTGGGAGGATGGAACTGAGGGGGTCAGACAGATGGAGGGCTCTAGGTGACCCATGTAAGGACAAATTAGGAACCAAGAGCTTGGAATGAAGGAGTTGTCAATCCGGGAAGCAGGGATCTTGGAGCTCTCTGGCCAGGTTTTGGATTTGATTTTGCTCTTTTAACAAAGATCTCATATTTCACAGACTTAGTGTTAATTTTCTGTTTACACACTTAGCAAAATGGGTATTTTTGAAAGTTTTAAAAATATACTTGAATTTTAAATTTCAAATTTTAATATTTATTGTGAATCCAAGGATGATTATTCTGGTGAACCCAAGGAAAGTGTAGAGATGTGGGACCAAAAATGTGGGAATTGGCCCCAGAGCAGGTAAACTTTGAATATAGGTAAGAATATTAGCAATATCCTGGGTTAGTTTTGGGTATGGGGCAGAAGGGGAAGCTGGCTCTTGGTAGAGCTGGGAGAAGGGGGTGTGGGAGTAGCTGAGTGATTTTCCTTTATTTGCTTAATTGGTCCTAAGGCAAGTCAGGAAATTTTCTCTTTCCTAGCACTCTGAGTGTGAAGATAGTTCTGTTTTGTGGTTTGTTTCATTTCTCCCCTACCCCTTCTCACTGCTTCTGTGAAATAGTAATTTCACAAATGAACCCAAATTGGAAAGCCACTCTATTTTTTTGTTTTTTATGTTCCTTCATTCTCTAGCCACCTAAGTGTGGATTCTTTACTCCCTGTCCTTTCCTTTCCCCTCATGGGAAATACTTCATTTTATGTTTTAGTTGATACTGTAAAAACTCATATTCTTCTCTGGGATAAGTCTATCTCAGAATTAAAGTTTAGTTCTTCCAAAGATCCTAAGGGAAAAAATTATCAAAAGGTCAATTTCTGACTAGAAGCCCGGACCACAAAAGTCTGCACTTGGTTTTCTCTGGGAGTGTCTGTTTTAGTTATACGTCAACTGGAAGATGTCTAGCAGTGTGAAGTGACCAATCTGAGGCCAGGCCCAGAACTCCCTGATCTCACGTAGATCCCTTCCAGCTGCGGAGTTGCCACATCAGAGGTGGACCTGCCCAATTGGAAGACTGGGATTTCTTTATATCACTCTTTTCTATCTAGAGATAACAAGTGAAAGAGAGAGAAGCCGTGGTATCTCTGTGAGTGCTCATGCACGTGGACCCTGAGGCTGGGGGCATTGGGATGGAATGTGGAGGTGGGTAGGTCTGCCTAGATACAGGTTTCAGACAGAGGATTTATGTGCTAGATAGGCTTTTTATTGAAAAGGAGAAATGGAATAAGCAGAGATGGGTATACCAAATCATATACTGAATTTAGAATGTTTGAATTTTAAAGCTAAGGACACAGCTCTTTCATTTTACAAATAAGGTCTAAAAGGGTAAAGTCCTTCATTTTGCAAAAAGTTGTAGTTAATATCAGAGCCAGAGCTAGAACTTTTGACTTGAGTTAGAGTTAGTTCTTTTGACTTGCTGTTTGGTGGCAGCATTGGTGGCAGTGGTGAGATGTTTGTGTTTTTGACCAGAAGAGTTGTGCTTTGTCACCCAGACTGAACCTAACAGCAGAACCATGGAGGATACAGTGAGTTTCATTTCCTGTTGTGTTTCTTGGCTTCACTTTTATCTTTCATCATTCCTCCTTTTATTTTCCCTTTCTTTGTTTCTTTCTTTCTTTGTTTCCTTCCTTCTTTCTTTCTTTCTTTTTTAACTTATCCTTTCAACAAACTGGTATTTTGTTTATTTTGTTTTGTTTTTTGAGACAGAGTCTCGCTCTGTCTCTAGGCTGGAGTGCAATGGCACAATCTTGGCTCACTGCAGCCTCAACCTCCTGGATTCAAGTGATCCTCCTGCCTCAGCCTCCCATGTAGTTGGGACTACAGGCATGTGCCGCCATGCCCAGCTAATTTTTTGTATATATATATTTTTTATTGGAGATGGGGTTTCACCATGTTGGCCAGGGTGGTCTCAATCTCTTGACCTCATGATCCGCCCGCCTCAGCCTCCCAAAGTGCTGGGATTACAGGTGTGAACCACTGCGCCTGGCTCAACAAACTGATATTAACCTTCCACTGTGTTCCATGCACTGTACTAGGCTCTTGGTGATACAGCTGAGATCAAGCTAGACAGATCCCTGGTCTCATAGACCATCTATTCTTTTTTTTTTTTTTTGAGACGGAGTCTCGCTCTGTTCCCCAGGCTGGAGTACAGTGGCGCGATCTTGGCTCACTGCAAGCTTTGCCTCCCAGGATCATGCCATTCTCCTGCCTCAGCTTCCTGAGTAGCTGGGACTACAGGCGCCCGCCACCGCACCTGGCTAATTTTTTTGTATTTTTAGTAGAGACGAGGTTTCACCGTGGTCTCAATCTCCTGACCTTGTGATCCGCCCACCTCAGCCTCCCAAAGTGCTGGGATTACAGGCGTGAGCCACCGCGCCCAGCCATAGACCATCTATTCTAATGGGGAGCATTGATAATACAGATATAACGAAATCATAGGCGTTGATAAGAGTGCCGCAAGAAGTGAAGAGGGTGATGAGGATGAGATGAATCAGAGGAGGCTGACTTAAAAGTGGTGGTCAGCACAGGATGCTCTGAAGAGGCACCTTTCACAGAGACATGGAAGATGAACATGTGTCAGTCATGCAGAGCTCAGAGATGTATTTCATTTCAGGCAGAGGAAACAAGTGTGAAGGCCTGAACTTAGGAAAAGGAATGGCCTTGTTAATCCCAGCACATTGGGAGGCCAAGGTGGGAGGATCACTTGAACCCAGGAGTTCAAGACCAGCCTGGGCAACATAGTGAGATGCTGTCTCTATAAAAAAAAATTAAAAAGTTTTCCCAGCTACTGGGAAAAAATTAGAAGTAGTTCCAGCTACTCAGGAGGCTAAGATAGGAGGATCATTTGAGCCTGAGAGGCTGAGTTTGTAGTGAGTTGAGATACTGCCACTGAACCCCAGCCTGAGCGACAGCAGGACCCTGTCTCAACTGCCCCTGCCACCCAAAATAAACAGAAATGAGGGGAGTATGGTTGGAACACTGAGAGTGAGGGGAGGATGTGAGATAGGACTGGAGACATGGGCAGTAGTAAGACCATGGAGGCCTTGTTGGCCATGAAAGGGCATTTGAGTATTATTTGTGATGGAGACCACTGGATAATGTTGAGCAGGGGAGGGACATACCTACTTTTTTTTTTTTTTTTTCTTTTTAAAAAACTGTAACTCTGGCTCCTGGGTGGGAAATGGATGAGAGGGGCAAAGGTAGAAGCCTGGAGACCAGTTGGGAGATGGGAAATGATACTGGCTTAGGGTAGGATAGTAGCCATGTACATGGTGCGAAGTGGACAAATTCTGGATTTGTTAGGCAGGGAACTGATAGGGCTCTGTGACTGACAGAAGATAGGAGTGGCCTGAGGTGAGGGAAGGTGAGGCATCAAACAAAGCTGGTAGGCTTTTTACTTGAAAGGCAAGGATGGTGGTATGATACCAGCTACTGAGAGGGAAATGACCTGGAAAACTAAGAACTCTGGTTGGGTCATATATTAAGATCATGTGTTAAGTTTGAGATATTGTTATGTATCCAGGTAGAGATGACAAGTGGCAGTCATAAATAGCAGTCTAACTCTGGGAAAATGTCAAGACTGGAAATAATTTGGGATTTGTTTGTGTTTATTTAGTAGGTATCTAAAACCTTGGGACTGAGCATGTGTACCTAAGAATCCTTCTATGGTCTTACTTAATTCCTCCTCCAGATCAGTCTGGCTGAGTCCTGATTGTGACTGATTTCTGCAAAGCAATTACTCTCTTCCTTGTAGCCTCTTGTGGCATCATGTTAGGAACGTTTTGTTGCCACATGCTTGCATCTAATTTCTGAGACCCAAGTGCACATTCATTGTTGGACCACTTTGATTCATTGCAGCTCTTAAGTTGAGCCTCCTATTTTCAGTAAACTACCAGCCTAACAACTGCATGAATTAACCCACAGTGGAAAACTGTGTGATAGTGATTCACTTTGCATTCACATGTACAAACATTCTTTCCTACTTCCACGTTTAACTGAAACCTCAAGAAGAGGAACTTCCCTATTACGAGATGATTTAAACCTTCAGGCGGTTTACTTCTGGATATGCCGATGGTGCATATCCTGCTCCTGCACCTCTCAAAACACATTTAAGCTGCTCACTCTCTGACAAACACATCATGTATTCAGCATTTTAACCAAAATATCTCGAGCCCCTGTTGTGTGCCAAGCCTGGTTCTGGGGATGAGGTTACAATGGTGGGCAAAACCAGGTGCTTCCAGTCCTGTTGGACCTTAACTGTCCAGTTAGAAACTGACATTAGTCAACTAATCACTCAGATCCATGTAAAAGAAGCTTTGACAAGTGCTATAAGGGAAACTACAAGCTATTCTAAGAGCTGTAAGAGGGGATTGTGACTTAGAACTAAGTAGCTGAGGAAGGCTTCTCTGAGGAAGTACTTTTTGCGGAAGTACTATTCGAATGAGAGCTGAAGGTGAGTAGGAGTGGCCCAAGTGAGGGGTGTTGGGGCTTAAGCAGTGTCAGTATTCCAGGAAGAAGGAATAGCATGTGCCACTGGCTTATGCCACACCGTGTACAGAGACCATTAGATAATTCTTCCCAGGATATAAGCCCAGTACCATAGATCAAAGGGAATTTTTCATTTATTCTGAAACTTGGCAGCACATCAGAATCACCTGGGAAGCCTGTTAAAAACACAAATTGTTAAAAATAAAAATTCCCAGGCCCTCCCCTAGGTGGGCTGAGGAAACTATATCTCTTGCAGTTTGATCTGTAGCCTGGAAATGACAACTGTTCCGGAAAAGCTGGTGGGCCAAAGGAAGCTGGAGGGGCCCCTCCCAGTGGCTCAAGAAGCCCCCCCCCCCCCACCATGTGGGTCTCAGGCGCAAGGATCACACTGAACTGATAGTTGGGGCTTTCTTTCCTGAGTAGGATGTCAGAGTAGCCTCAGGGGAGAAGCACAGGAGTGGGATCCCCAAGACTCCTCTTTTCCTCCACAGCTCATGTTTTTCTTTGTTCTGCCCCCAACATTTTCAAGCATAGGGAAGGTAGAAGATTATGACACAGTCTTATCTAGCTTTTCAGGTTCTGTTTTCTAAAAATGTTTTGTTATGGTAACTCTAGATTCTGTAAGCTGGACCTCAGTGAGCCTGGGCAGACCTACATGACCTAAATATGTTAGGAAATTGATAGCAGAGTAAAGTTATCAGTGTGCAGAATTCCTTGCTGCCATGGGTGGTGCCTGGAGCAGACGACTTCCAAACCGCTTGTAAGAAAGCATGAAGAATAAGTCACCTGCACTTTAGAGGCCAAATTTTAAACCTGAAAAGATCTAAATATAGAAGTTTTAAAATAGTGACAGGCAAGTTTTTTAGAGCAGAAGCTGTAAACAAGCAGCCTGAGGGCTAGGTTGGGCCTGCAGACGAATTATTTTGTTTGGCCTGTAGGACTTGTTTTCTTTTCTTTCTCTTTACTCTCCCTACCACCCCCCACACTTTTAGCCAGTATTTACAGACTGGAGAATTTAGGGGAAAAAATCAGATTATTGGCTGAGTAGAGGCAATTTCTGGAACCTGGTAGTCTTTTAATTTTATTTATTAAAAATTTTCTTTTTAGAGACAAAGTCTCTCTCTGTCAACTGGGCTGGAGTGCAGTGGCACAATCGCAGCTCGCGTCAGCCTTAAACTCCTGGGTTCAAGCAATGCTCCACCTTTACCATCCTGAGTAGCTAGGACTGCAGGCACACGGCACCATGCTTGGCTGATTTATTTTTATTTTTGTAGAGACAAAGTCTTGTGATATTGCCCAGGCTGAACCTGGCAGTCTTTTGAAGAAACACTTTAAACTCTGAAGGAACCTTTTTAAGTAATATAGACACAATATTTTTGAAAAGCTCTTAAATTGCTAAAAAAAAAAAAATAAGTTAATGCAAAGAATAGAATTGCTTGTAGTAGCCCAAGAGGAGAGCATAAAATTGAAACTGGAAGAATTTTTTGGGTGTTATTAATTGGAATTGTTTTTACTTTGTGCATTTCACTCTCTATTCCTTCTCGAAAATGTCCAAAGTACATTTAGTACCAGGATAAGAAATTCCTGTTCCTCCTTGTTTTCACACTTGAGATGTTTGTGGATGGTTATTGGATCCCCCTGAGTCTCTCCAGTTGTGCCTTTGCCAAAATACAGACATTCAACTCTTTTGAATCTTGCCAGACTGCATGTGCTCTCCCAGGCTCTCACATAGCCACCCGGGTCATTTTAGCTCTTCTCTAGATTAATTGTGTTTTATTTTGAGCCAACTGATAATCTTCAGGGACAGAAACCCAGATATTCCAAGGGGAATCTTGCTGATGACTGAGTTAGTGGTTTGATTTTGGCTGTTTTGGTGGGGGTGACCAACACTCATGAGATGTTTAAACAGTTCCTCCTAAGAGAAGATCCTGGTTCATGTTAACATAGTAAGTTTATTTTTTGATCTTGTATTTCTTCTCTCCAGTTGCCAACAGCAATTTGAAAATCATTATTTTCCGAGGTTAACTTTGCATGTTCACATTTCCCAAGAACTCTATAAGCAGCTATTTTTACATTGATTTTGTTCCTTTCTTTAATTGTTGAAATCACTCGATTGATGGTTTTTCCCACAGAGGTCTAGAGTCCACACAAACTATTAATTTTCCCTTGAACTTATTTCATTCCCTCTTTAAATTTGGCCTACTTTCTCTCTGCATTTTTTTTCCTAACCCCGTGGTAATTTGTGAAGCCCATTCTAATCTTCTTAATCCCTTTGGCTGAAGGGTTTTGAGGTTTAATGTTTTAATCTGGAGGCTTCGGTATTTAAGTAATTAGAGGTCCTATTTCTAGCTATGTCCTTTAGATAAATCACCTTGGGTTTTTTATTCCAGTTTACATATAATAGAACTCTGAAAACTCATATTGGACAAGAATTTGGAGCTTTGAATTGAACTGCATGAATTAAGAAAGGAAGGCATTCTATGTTATGTATATTTCCAGTTATTCTTTTTTTTGAGACAGAGTCTAGCTCTATCACCCAGGCTGGAGTGCACTGTGCGATCTCAGCTCACTGCAACCTCCGCCTTCCGGGTTCAAGCGATTCTCCTGCCTCAGCCTCCCGAGTAGCTGAGATTACAGGCATGTGCCACCATGCCCGGCTAATTTTTGTATTTTTTAGTAGAGATAGGGCTTCACTCTGTTGGCCAGACTGGTCTTGAACTCCTGATCTCGTGATCTGCCCGCCTCAGCCTCCCAAAGTGCTGGGATTACAAGCGTGAGCCACCATGCCTGGCCCCAGTTATTCTTAATCCCACCCTTTATGGATTCTCTTTTTCCTTAGAGCTGAATTTTTAAAATACTCTACCCCAAAGCAAGTATTTGCTGTTGCATTTTAGAAAAATTTAAAATAGAACTCTATGGTATAATTAGAATTTGTTACTTCCAGCATTTTTTCATGCTTGAGAACATGGAACTTGTGAAAAAAAATTTTTCCTATTAAATAATATGAACATTCTTACAAAATGTTTTTTAAAAACAACTTTGTTTCTTTGTCATAGAAGGATTCATATTTTTACATTCTTTTCTGTCAACAAATATTTGAACACCCATTAGATATAAAGGGAGCTAATAGGAAAGAAAGACACATGCACAATAAATTTATTATGACATAGCATAAAAATCCAAAATGTAATCACTATGAACAGGGTAAGATGGAACTCTTCATAATACAATGCTGGCTTAGTCCCCTTGTTCACATTATGATGGAAACTGTTGTAAGTGCTTTATAGGTGCTAACTCATTTCATCTTCACGATGATCCCATGTGGTGGGTACTGTTACCATCCTGTTTTACTGAGAGATTTAGAGGTTCGGAGAGATTGGTTGTCCAAGCTTCTGGAGGCTTTTGCCAGTGGATCTGAAATCCAGACTCAAGTAGTCTGGTTCCGGAGTCCACAGCCTTAACCACAACACCTACATTATACTGCCTTTCAAAAGTGGAAGCTGTACTTTTTTTTTTTTTTTTAAGAGTTGACTTTTGAAGCACTTTGCACTCTGGTGAAAGGTACATCCAGGCCAAAGGCTTAGGAAGAGAAAAGACGTAGAAGCAAGACACTGAGGAAAGTCTAGTGGGAGTGGCAGGGCTTGTGGCTCCAGGAGATTGGGCATGGGCAGAGGAGAGCAGTGGGTAGATGGGCCTGGTGGCAAGATAGGGCCAGCTTTTGAAGTTCTTTAGTTATTTATTGAGTAATTTAGACAAAAACAAGAATCATTAATAAAAGAGGGAGAATTATTTTGGCTTCATGGCAGGCAGTACAGCTTGGGCTTATAATTCTGTGAGACTTCGGGCAAGGAACCTAACCTTCCTGTGTTACCAGTTTATTCATCTGTAAAGTGGGTCTAATAGACTGAGGTAATCTTTGAATTACTTAGGACAGTGCCTTGTGCATAGTACGAGTTCCATACTCTTACTATGTAACTCTTGGTAGTGGTGGAAGTGATTAGAGTAGAAGTTTGAACTGGGCCTTAAGAAAAAGATAGAATTTGGACAGAGGGTTATCAAAATGGGGAATTAGTGATGTTGGGGAGTTAGGAAGACTCTGATCATATTGTTTATTGAAACATACTTTAGAGATGAAGTTGGAATTAGATCAAGTGGACCATTAATTCCCAGTTAAGAGTCTAAGTGAATAAAGCCCCTAAGATTTGATTTTAAAGTATTAAAAATAAGCAAACAAATGAAAAGCCTAGTGAAAGAATTTCCTTAGGTTATCAAGCTTTTAAGAATGGGTTTGCCATAGTTTTAAACCCCCACTGCTGTCGTTCAACATCCCCCCGCCCCGCAACCCCAACTCTACCCTACCCCTGCCTGATGGCTTAGTTGCTCTGTGAGCTCACTCCTGAAGAACGGCATTCCCATGGCTTGGCAATCTCTGGTGTAAACAGTTCACTTCATAAAAATGTATACACTCTAAAATCTTGTAGCGCCCTTCCCCCTTTAATTTCCAAAGCACTTACTTGTTTCTCTCTTGATTATCACAGTAACCTTGTGATTTACATATGGCAGTTTTCAGGAGTCACCATTTTACATGCTGTGGAACTGAGTCTCTTAAGTTTAATTTAAGCTAGTAAATGGCAGAGATGGAGACATGAAACCTGGACCCTGGCTCCTAGTTCCAGCGCTCCATCTGCCACAAAACATGGTTTCTGTGGAGTAATGATGGCTTATATACACTTTTATTTAAGGTGTGTGTTTTTCCACATGGCCTTGCTTTCGTGTTGGCATCTGATGAGTCATGCAAATATAGAGTGGCACAGGGATTCAAATGAGAGGATGAGTAAAACTCAGTTTTGGTCTTCGTGGCCGTGTGGCTTGCCCTGAGACCTTTAACTTTGCTTCCTACCTTTCAGAGAAGGAAGCACCAGGTATGAATTCTCTCAATTCTTTCTACCTACAGTGCCACCCCCGCCCCCAAATCATAGCAGCCACCATTTGTCTCTTTCTGTTTAATCTCACAGAAGGAGATGTTCTCAACTCCCCTACCCTCAACCTTTGGTTACCTTAAACCTTTCCCCTATTACTCATCTCTTTCATGATAGTCTATAGTTACATTTAGGCCTTTCCCAACTGAAAGAGCAAAACAAACCCTTCTTCACTCTTGTGTCTTCTCTAATTACTACCTTCTTGTTCCCTTCACAGCAAAAGCTCTGGAGACAGAAGTAGGTAAACACTGTGTGCCTGCTTCCTCTCCTCCCCTCCCCTCTACTTGCAACCCATTGCAGCCTGCTCGGTGCCTTCACGCCACTGCCTCTGCCGGCAGGAGCCACTAGTGGACTGTATTGGATGAATTCGAGGAATGCTCTTTCAGGCCTTATCCTGCTTGACATCTCTGTAGCATTTGACACTTGACCACCGTCACCTTAAATACTCTCCTCCCCTGTTGTCTGTTTTTTCTCCTACCTTTTTGCACATGCCTTAATCTCCTTTGGAGGCTGCTGTTCCCACTGCTTCTCCAGGGTTCTATCGTCAATCATCTTTTCTCATTTTGCAGCCTTTTCCTGGTGACCTCATTTGCACTTAAGATTCAACTGCTGATGCTCTCGAACACCAAATTGATTTTCCAGCCTAAAACTCTTAAACGTATTCTGAGATCTGGGTCCTGCTATCCACCTGCCTACTGGACTTTTCTCGTAGGTGTTGCACAGGCATCTTGAATTGAACCTGTCTAAAATGGATTTTTTTTGTGTCCCCCTCTCCCTAGATCACTTCACACACACAATCTTCTCCTTCCTCCTGGTCATCAGTTCTCAATTCCTTTCTGTCATATACTGCACTGTTTTGAAGGCAGCTTGATCCTATGGATATTAGGATGCATTTATAAACATTCATAGCTTCCCCTTTTCTCTGTCCTTCATTTAGTATAGAGTTTTACTGTTTTTCTTGAACTGTTACAACTTCTTTCTAACCTCTCATCTTGCTGCTTTCTACTCCTCAGGCTGCCACATTATTTCACATGAGTGATTTGATTAAGTGAAAATCAGATCAAGTCATACTTGTTCAAGATCCTTTAGTACCTCTCCATTGCCTTCAGGATGAAAAGCCAGATATCTCCATTTGCCTTGTTGCCTCTTACCTGTCTTTGCAGCCTTGAGTTCTGGCCCTGCTGCTGGTACTGCCTCGTTCCACTGCAGCCCCCAGACCCTATAGAGATGACTTTCTGCTGTGCACCCCACTGCTCAGGCCTGAGTTTCCACACTTCTCCCTTGGTATCATTCTGCTTTTTCTCCAGGTGGTAAACATTTTGAGGGCAGAAGTCAATTGTGTCTCATATGCTTGTTTGTCCTTTGTATTTAGCACAGGTGAGAACTGGGGCGAAATGGGAACTTTGCTGCACTGTGCTCAGCTTGAGGATTTCTTACCCAACTCACTCTGGTCTGCAGTCTGAAAGATAATCCCTTAAATGCTTGGTTTAACGGAGGGGTGAAGTATTGGGCTGAATTTCCTATTCAGGACGCTTGACTGGGAAACGGGTGCAATGTTCAATAATGTTTTTGAGAAATCCTTTCACCATTTTCTGCCTAAGTATTAAGTAGTTTTTGGCATTCCTACATTGAAAGTAAACAGCCTAATCCGTTCATTAGGAATTTTTAGTTGAGTTCCAGCCTCATAATTCCTGTATTTTTCAGTATTGAGCCTGGAGATTAATCAGATTGTTTTATGTGCTATAAAAGTTGGAAGTTTTATGCATCTTTCTCACATATAGGTGCTTTCTTTTGTATTACATAAGACACCAGATTTCCTTTACCATGTGTGTGTGTGTATATACTTGTTATAAGTAATGCATATAATAAAACTGCTGTTAATGTAGAAAAGGATTTGCAATCTTAAATATTTTGCTGTTGAAGGAATCACTTTTTTGGGAATGAGTCATCCAAATGGGTAGGGCATATACTCTTCTAGACCACGATGGTATCATTAACTGGTATCCTAGTGACTTAATAATTATTAGGCCAGGCACCGTGGTTCACGCCTGTAATCCCAGCACTTTGGGAGGCCAAGGCAGGTGGATCACCTGAGCTCAGGAGTTCGAGGCCAGCCTGACCAACAAGGTGAAATCCTGTTTCTACTAAAAATACAAAAATTAGCCAGGCATGGTGGCAGGCACCTGTATTCCCGGCTGCTCGGGAGGCTGAGACAGGAGAATTGCTTGAACTCGGGAGGCAGAGATTGCAGTGAGCCGGGATCACGCCACTGCACTCCAGCCTGGCAAGAGTGAGACTGTGTCTCCAAAAAAAAAAAAAAGAATTATTGATCCTGAAAATGTCTGACTGGCAACCTGGGCTTAATTTTCTGGTAAGATTAATGGTCTTGCACTAAAGGATACAACAGGTAACAAGGTCTTTTATCTCCCTTATATTCTCTCAAAATACTAGTGAACTAGTTGCTAAGACAAGGGAAAACACTACTGTGTTGATCTGAACCTAACTCAATCTTTTATTATGTTATGACTCACCTGTAGTTAGATTTATTTCATTCAAGTCATATAAAATAACTACAGTGTGGTTTGTTTTGCTTACTTGGTTCATGTTTCTAGTTATCTGTCAGGCTGAGTGTGCACATCCAAAGCCGCACTAAAGGTGGCTTTGGCAGGAACTTGTGCAGCAGAGAGGAGACCACAGCAGTAAAGGGAAGAGGCTGCCTCATTCCATAGCCCTTCCAGGCTGAGGACCTATTCAGAATCTCTGTATGGAAACTGAAGATATCCATAGTACGTAAAACTGGGCCATGTTTAGCACAAAAGGAGATTCTTCCCTTAAAAATGAATACATTTCTTAATCTCTTACTCCCTCGTTCTCCCACTTGTGAGAGAAGGAAGCATTAAAAACCAACACTGGGGCGTGGCTGTCCACAGAGCGTCAGAGACTGGCATATTGATTTAGTTGCCAACATCTAAAAATTAGTACCTTCACATTGAAGTCTGGATTTTATTTTTTGTGTTAAAAATGGGAACAATTGGCAACATACGATCTTACAGCGCAGTCCCTTTAGGCAGGATGCATGTGCTGTCTTGTCCTAGACCTAACTGGGCCCTTCATATCACCTGCTTGATCCCTGTAAGTGTTGATGTTGTCTCCGTCAATTCAAGCATTTCTGTATCCGTATGCTTATTCCTCACTTTGAGCAGACACATGAGAATCCAGACACGCAAAAGACCTATCTTTTCAGTAAGGTAATGTTGTCATGAAATGTCCTTAAAAAAATGTGATTGATTTCTCAAACTTTTAAAAGAAATTAGGTAAAGTGGAATAAACTTTGCTTTTTTTGACTCTCTATCCAAACATAGAGATGTTTACCTATAAGTCTTTAAATGTATGATTCAGGCATTCGTTCGTATTTTAGTTAAACAAAATACTATCAAGGTTAGCGTAATTAACTTTTTTTCTTTTTAGATGGCTGTTCCTAAAGCTGTGGAACATGGATTCTTACCCTCCTTGTCACCAAGTAGAATTAGTTTTCCTGTATGCGTAATGAGGAAATGGATAATTATCTTAGTCTAGTCATGCTGCCATAACAAAAGACCTTAGATTGGGTAATTTATAAACAATAGACATTTATTTCTCACAGTTCTAGAGATTGGGACGTCCAAGATCAAGGCACTAACAGTGCCTGATAAGGACTTGCTTTCTGCCTCCAAGATGGTGCATCTTGCTACATCCTCACATGGCAGAAGAGATGGAAGAGACTTGCTCCCTCAAACCCCTTTATACAGGCACTGATCCCATCCATGAACGCAGAGAGCCCTCATGACCTAAGCACCTCCCAGTAGCCCTGCCTCTTAATACTATCACCTTGGGATTTAAGTCCAACATAGGAACTTTGGAGAGACATATTCAGACCACAGCGGCAGTTATTGATGCTTTTTTCAGCTGTAAAATGTATGTTTTTTTTCCCAAAAGAGTTTGAATTATAGCACTTAAATGGTGGTGCTGTTTACAATACCAAGTCCAATAGCATATCCTTTAATACCTTTTATTTTAAATGACTTATTTTTATAACCAGTAATAGGAAGCCTATTTTAAACATTCATCAGCATACAAAAGTTTCTTTCTTTCGTTTGATTTTAGCAATATTAATCCTTTAGTTAGATAGAAAACGCATGTGTTCTGCAGGGTACACATGGGTACTTATTTATAACTAGTGGTAAATAAGTATATAATAGAACATGTTATTATTGAATGTTGAATAGTCTTTGGATGTTGTTGGAAGGAAGGAAGATATACTTTAAGTTTTGTTTTTGGAAATAATTAGATGAGACTTTAAGGCATTATATATAGGTAGTGGTTAAAAGCATGGATTTGGGATTAAGGAAGACTTGGGTTTGAATCTTGTTTTTTCCTTCTCGTAGCTGTTATAAGACAGGGAAACTACTTAACCTGTTCAAGGCTCAATTTCTTTTCTGTAAAATAACAATGGTAGACAGTTCCTCATAAGGAGACGATCGGGTTTCAGAAAGAAAATGTATGTTAAACCTTTATATCAATGTCTGGCGTATAGTAAGTACATAATAGCTACTGTATCTACATCATAATTATAGTAGTTATTTTAACATTGTCTAAATGTGTAAGCATAGTAGATTCACCTCTTTTTTCTTTTTCTTTTGTTTTTTTCTGAGATGGAGTTTTGCTCTTGTTACCCAGGCTGGAGTGCAATGGCTCGATCTCAGCTCACTGCAACCTCCGCCTCCCAGGTTCAAGCGATTCTCCTGCCTCAGCCTTCCCAGGTAGCTGGGATTATAGGCGTGTGCCACCAAGCCCGGCTAATTTTGTATTTTTAGCAGAGATGGGGTTTCTCCATGTGGGTCAGGCTGGTCTCGAACTCCCAACCTCAGGTGATCTGCCCACCTTGGCCTGCCAAAGTGCTGGGATTACAGGTGTGAGCCAAGTCGCCCAGCCAGATTCACCTCTTTACCTTGGCTTAGAATCTAAAATTATGAAAGTTTTAGTAGTTTTGAATATTATGGTTTTAAGAAAATATGAGTGGGAAATAATGTTTCTAGTGGACAGAGCTACGGAGTTAGAATGTATGGGTTCGTTCTACTTCACATTTAAATGGGACAGTATTTCCTGAGCTAGAGGGCTGTTGTGAGAATTAAATGGGATGTGTTTGCCTGACATTTAGTATACTGTGAGGTATACCACCTTTCCTTGACATATTGTATCAGTAAAAGAAAATTTATGCCGTAGGAAAATTGTATATTATTCAATAGTCATTATTGACGTTACACCTGTGCCTAGAAGTCAATAGAATCCCAAGAAGTATCTTTGTGTTTTAGGTTGGTTTGCTGGTATTTCTCAGTTGTTTTGATGATGTAATAAAATTCTGTGTCATGGATTTAATTTTAATCAAGTTTTTAAATGTTACACTTTTCAATAAGAGACTTGAATAGATGTTTTATGCCCTAATAAAGTACTGAATACTTGCTGTATTTTCAGGATTCCAGAATAGCATTAATTGTGAGAAGTATATGGGGCCAGGGCCAGTGTGTAAAGAGCTTTTTGAGCCCAGTCACATTTGAACATTATGACAAACATGGAAAAAATTACAGTACTGAACTGTATAAACTATATAACACTGATGTATAAAGTGTTAATTCTGTGGCCTGGGTCACAAATTTAGTAAGGAAAGGTGTAAGCATATTTTCATGTAATCTCTGAAGGTTCCTGAATCCAATATAGAAGATAGGCAACATTTGTATTGACTGATAGAGTAAGATGGTTTTTACAAGATAGGGAAGCTACCACAGCTGTTCTATAAGCACATGAACAAATGTCCCAAGATACTCATTCAGTTTTTGGTTCACATAGTATTGATGAGCATATAAACTTCTTTAAAATAGTATGGAGGCCAGGCACAGTGGCTCACACCTGTAATCCCAACACTTTGGGAGGCTGAGGTGGGAGGATTCCTTGAGCCCAGGAGTTTGAGACCAGCCTGGGCAACATGGTGAGACTGTCTCTACAAAATATTTTAAAAATTAGCAGCCGGGCACGGTGGCTCACATCTATAATCTCAGCACTTTGGGAGGCTGAGGTGGGTGGATTATCTGAGGTCAGGAATTTGAGACCAGCCTGGCCAACAGGGTGAAACCCTGTCTCTACTAAAAATACAAAAATTAGCCAGGTGTGGTGGTGGGCACCTGTAATCCCAGCTACTCAGGAGGCTGAGGCAGGAGAATCGCTCAAACCCAGGAGGCAGAAGTTGTGGTGAATCAAGATCATGCCATTCCACTCCAGCATGGGCGACAAGAGTGAAACTCCGTCTCAAAAAAAAAAAAAAAAAATTAGCCAGGTGCTGTGGCATGCATGTGTGGTCCCAGCTGCCCAGGAGGCTGAGGTAGGAGGATCATTTGAGCCAAGGAGGTGTAGGCTGCAGTGAGCTGTGTTTGTGCCACTGCACTCCAGCCTGGCTGACAGACTCTCTGTCACAACAAAAAATAGTATGGGGACACCAACCTTTATTTTTTGTGTCTTGATGTGATACATTAGTCTGCTTTCATACTGCTGATAAAGACATACCTGAGACTGGGCAATTTACAAAGGAAAGAGATTTAGTGGAGAACTCACAGCTCCATGTGGCTGGGGAAGCCTCACAATCATGGTGGAAGGCAAGGGGGAGCAGGTCATGTCTTACATGAGTGGCAGCAGGCAAAGAGAGAGCTTGTGCAGGGAAACTCCCATTTTTAAAACCATCAGATCTCATGAGACTCATTCACTATCACAAGAACAGCATGGGAAAGACCTGCCCCCATGATCCAGTTTCCTCCCACCAGGTCCCTCGCACAATGCATGCAAATTCAAGATGAGATTTGGGTGGGAACACAGCCAAATCATGCCTTGTGAGTTAGGAAGAAATATAAACCAACATATCAAACAAACCTAGGGTTTCACAAATATTGCTTAGGATGAGGTGAGGTAAAAAAGTGAGTTGATCATAAACTGTCCTAAAAAAATGGTACAAGTATTATGACATGGTGCCACTATCAAAATAGTGTAGAAATGACCGAAGTTTGGGAAAAACTGTTTTGGACTATCCTCATATCGTGGAGGAAAGACTGGTTAAAGAAGGGTCAGTGTCAGAAGAAAAATAAGTTTTAGGCCTGGAGGTAATTTTAAACATAATTTCTTGCCTTCACCAGCGGATGGCTTCCTCATGCTTGAAGAACTTAAACAGTTCAGAATTAAATTTTGACCATTATTTTCCCCCCTTTCTCTGTGCAACCTCCCTGCCCCTTAATAAATGTTTTTGGTACTGACTACTGCTGCTCCTGCTACTGCTAATACCATCCTGTAGAAATTTTTCCTGAGTAAGGAATAGTTTTTAGAAGGCTGTTATGATGATAACTGTTTTAAATTTATTTGTAACTATGCCAGCAGGTTATTAGGTATATAGGATTCAGAGGACATTGAGGCTAGAGTCTATTCAAACATTTTCAGAGGTAAAGATGGCACAGGGTTCATGGAGATTTCCTTCGTGATATCTGAACAGGGCAGGGTTTCACTGTGTGATAATACCCATGCTTCCGTTGCTTGTAGACCTAATCAGTTTTACTTATTGATTGACACGGTGGGACAAGATCATGACATCCATCCTAATAAACAGGTCTCATCAAAAGCTTTAGAATGGAGAAAATTTTAATAATGCTTTATTAGTTGGTTAAGTAAGCCCTGATGTTTGGCTTTCTAGTGACCTGTCATTGCCCTGTAGACTCTGTAATGAAACAGTTTGGCTGGGTGTAGGGTGTCATGCCAGGCTGAGGTGGGAGGATTACTGTAGGCCAGGAGTTTTGAGACTAGCCGGGGCAACATAGACTCCCATCCCTATAAATATTTAACAATTAGCTGAACATAATGGCGTGTGTGCCTGTAGTCTTAGCTGCTGAGGAGGCTGAGGTGGGAGGATCACTTCAGCTCAGGAGCTTGAGGTTACAGTGAACTATGACTGCACCAGTGAACTCCAGTCTGGGCAGCAGAGCAAGACCCTGTCTCACAACAAAAACAAAAGCGAAAAAAGGTAGAGAGAGACAAGGAGAAGGGTAGTACTGACATGGCCAGTCTTTGCTTTCCCCCTCTCAGCCTGGAACTCTCCATAGGGGAAGGTTTTTTGTTCCTTTTTGTCTAATAAACGGCTTGACTTGAGGGGTAGGGGTATCTTGGAGGCATTCTCAATGCAACCTTGAAGGTTTATCAGCACTTTGCCAGTGGACAGCACCTCAGCCCCTGCCCTGGCTCCTTTTGTTCTCATCCCCTAGAGCCAGGATCCCAGCCTTTACAAATTAAAGAGGTTTCTCCCACATTAATTAATTCAGAATTTATTAGAAACATACTGCAGACACAAAGGTCAAGTACATGATGACTTCTTCAGAGCTGAAGAGTCTGCAGCTGTTTACGATTATATCAGAGGAGGAGGTGTAATCAAAGATTGTACTATACAATTATTAAAAGTTACAAAATTTGTTACTATTTGTTTATCATTCCCTTTCCCCTTTCAGAGGACATTTTCACAGAGATTCATGAAATAAAAGTTTGGTTGATGACAGAAGTGGGAAACCTTAGTAGAATGGAAGAAAAGAAAGAAAGAAAAACTGAGGCTTTTGTGTCATGGTAAGATGGTAAAACAATAAAAAATAACGTCTGCATTTTATTGAGAACATACTCTGTGTGTACAGGCACTGTGTTTAAGCCATTTCCATGCAACAAGCTTAATAGTTGGAAAATCTTGCTCATAAGCACCTACCCTGCACAGCCAGAACCACCATGGATAACTTCGACAAACATCTCCCGAGATTTTTGAGAATTCCCGTTTGCAAAGTCTGCTGAAGTTGCTCCCATAAACTGCAATAAAGTGTAACTTCATAAGAATTACTGTATGCATCCCTTAAGTGGTGAGTGATGGACTACAGTAAGAAGTGGATTCTAGGGTGTTGGATTCACATTTGTGGCTAACCAAGATTACAAATTCATGCATGTTCTGGAATTTCAGGGTCATTGCTAAATGCACAGAGTCAGGGGTCTGCTGGATGTGTTCTTAGTGGCAATAAGTATTACCCAGTCTTTGCTGCTGCTCTAAGCTTTCAGGTAGAGACTTGAGAGCAAAAAGGTCAGCTCACCCTTTGTAGTTGGAACTCAGTTCCTGTAGAATTTCTTTGGAAACATGTGTTTCTAATATGTCAGAATTGGTTTAGCTTAAGCTAAAAAGAAAATTGTAGCCCGATTTGTTTAAAGGAACAAAAATGTCTACATGCCACAGTTTGAATGCACAGAGCATGGTTCAATGCTTGTAGACTTTTATGCTTTTTATTACTTGGATTTTTATTTCTCTATCAATGTACTAGATAAAAAGTAAAGTTATGTGTAGAACTAGAATACTACCCATAAAAGTTTTATTTCTTATATAGTTTTTTCTTATATGTAAAATTACATGTTATGAGCTACTTTAATATTAACAAGTAATCTCAGTAAAATACTAAAGTGACTGTGTTGTGGGATAAATAGCAAAAAGAAACTTAGGAAACTTAGGATCATTTGTTTTGAAATCCGTAATACTGGAGTTACTGAATTTTTCCCTCTAGAGTTTAAAAATACCATTGCCAGTGAAGTGGGGGTGGGGGTGTGTGCACGTGTGTATTGTATTTTTGATTTTTGTTCCTGAAATTGGGCTATAATGTAAGCATGAAAATTGCTCCGCCCCCGCCGCAACTCCATGAATAAAGTGCCTTTATATCTTATCTACTAATGATATGCATTTACACATGCCTTGTGATAGAATTAATTCTAAAGAAAATTGTTAACTAGTTGAGAATTTTCAGATACTGCCTATTAGGGTTTAATAGGAACTCCCACTGGTGGCTTAACTATTTTGCCTGTGTGCTATCATCTACTTTAAATCCCATAGATTTTTCTATCAGCCTTGAAAGCAAAGGTTATACTATTTTTGGGTCTTCACATCCTGATTTTGCAGGGAGATGGGAGGTATGGAGGCATTGCCCATTTCATAAAGCTGTATGTTTTTAAACTATGCACATGGTGCTTTGCACGAATCAAAACTGCCAAAGGGACAGATGTTGCCAATTTCAAATGTACAGGGGGAAGGCAAATATTGCTAAGCAACGGTGTACTTGAGAGAGCATTTTTAGGAGCAGAGCCAGGGGAGTTATGCCTGGGAGCACTCACTGCTTCTTATGGCTCAGTACAAGGGAAGAGATTCAAAGTTCTTTCCTGTAAGGGCCGCCATTGCAGCCGCCAGCAGACGAGACAGTGACCTAGTGGCACCGATTAGTGCTGGCAAGGGGATGTATGAAAACAGGAAAGATTTTTTGCCATGTGGGAAGGCAGTAAGACATGTTCACGGAGGTGAGTGCCCCACAGTGTGCAGCTGCCCCACAGTAAGTATGCAGCAGCTGGAGATTCAGGTGGGGAGGACGGAGGGTAGGGAAATCAGTGAGAGGTGAGGCCACAAGAGAAAGTGAATGTGTCTTGTCTCTCTTCTCCCTTCTCTCCTTTTCTTTTGCCCCCTGTGTTAGGGGCTAACATGGAAGAAGAGAAGGATCTAAATGACCTCTGTGGTTTGGTGCATGACCTTATAAACAAGGTAAATAAGCTTTACAGCCACAGGTATTCGGCCCCTCCCATGTCCCCTCCCCTCCCTTTGTGTAAACTTGATAGGTAATAGACAGGTGGCATGGTGTGGCCTTGTTTTTTTTTTTTTTTTGGCTACCACTAGAGACTTGGAATACCTCTTGAGATTTGCATGGTTGTTAGTTTAGATTACGGATTCATTTTCTCCCTCCCTTTCCTTCTGTCCTCATCTCCTCTTCTGTCTCCCTCCCTCCCTCTCTTTCCCTCTCCTCTCCCTCCCTCCCTCTCCTCTCTCTCTTCTCTCTTCCTTGCTTTCTCTTTCGTCTCTCTCTCCGTCTTTTCTCTCCTCTCTCCTTCTCCTTTTTCTCTCCTCTCTCCCTCTCCTTCCCTCTCTTCTCCTCTCCCTCTGCTATCGTCTCCTCCTCCTTCCCCTTCCCTCTCTCCCCGCTTCCTCCCTTCCTTTTCTCTCTTCTCCTTTCCCCCTCTTTCTTTTTTTTTGTTTTTTTTTTTTTTGAGACGGAGTCTCGCTCTATCGCCCAGGCTGGAGTGCAGTGGCCGGATCTCAGCTCACTGCAAGCTCCGCCTCCCGGGTTTACGCCATTCTCCTGCCTCAGCCTCCCGGGCAGCTGGGACTACAGGCACCCGCCATCTCGCCCGGCTAGTTTTTTGTATTTTTTAGTAGAGACGGGGTTTCACAGTGTTAACCAGGATGGTCTCGATCTCCTGACCTCGTGATCTGCCCGTTTCGGCCTCCCAAAGTGCTGGGATTACAGGCTTGAGCCACCACGCCCGGCCCCCCCTCTTTCTTTCATTCTATTGAAAGAATGATGAGAGTGAGAGTAGAGAAAGTATAACGTTGGAGTTTTGTATCTGGAGAAAATCACAGCATATTCTTGGCAATATATTTGAGAGAAACTCAAAACATAAACATTAAAATTATTCCTTATCACTCAGGATTTTTTTTTTTTTTGGAGACAGAGTCTCGCTCTGTTGCCCAGGCTGGACTACAGTGTGGGATCTCAGCTCACTGCAGCCTCCCACAACCCCGTTCAAGCAGTTCTTCTGCCTCCGTCTCCAGGGTAGCTGGAATTACAGCATGTGCCACCACGCCCGGCTAATGTTTTGTCTTTTGTTTGTTGTGAGATGCAGTCTCGCTCTGTCACCAGGCTGGAATGTAGTGGCAGGATCTCGGCTCGTTGCAACCCCTGCCTCCCGGGTTCAAATGATTCTCCTGTCTCAGCCTCCGGAGTAGCTGGGATTACAGGCATGTGCCACCACACCCAGCTAATTTTTGTATTTTTAGTAGAAACAGGGTTTCACCATGTTGGCCAGGCTAGTCTCAATCTCCTGACCTTGTGATCCACCCGCCTCGGCCTCCCAAAGTGCTGGGATTATAGGCATGAGCCACTGCCCCGGCCCTAAGTTTTGTATTTTTAGTAGAGAGTCTGTTTCACCTTATTGGCCAGGCTGGTCTCGAACTCCTGACCTTGTGATCCACCTGCTTTGGCCTCCCAAAGTGCTGGGATTACAGGCGTGAGCCACCATGCCCAGCCTTTTCTTCATCTTTCAAACTCTGGACTTGAATTTCTGGATCGCTTAGCAAATGTTTATGGCTTTTAACAATGTTCCTTAAGTAAAGCTAAAAACTGAAAATATTGGCAGCTTCTAAGCCTAAATATGATGTTTGTGTGTGTGTGTGCATTTATGCATGTGCATGCACACTCCATCCAAGATTTTATTTGTTGTTTCTCATAAGAAACTTAGAATTTAAGTCAAATTTAAAAGATGGTGGGTGCTCCTACCCAAGTTTTAACATATAAACTGTATTAATTTTCACCAGTCTAGGAAAATTTCAAAATAATTTTTCTTCAATACAGGCAGGTATACTAGAGAAATTTCAGTGTACTTCTAACGTTATCATTCTCATGTATTCAGCATAGTTTGTGATCTGTCTGTATCTGTAGGGGGTGTAAATTTCTGTGATGAAGAGTTCATAGGAGAGGGTGATAGTGTTTCCATTTTTTCCCGTCAGGAGACAGGAATTGTTTAAGGTTAGCTGTAGTGAGTCCGCTTAAGTCAGCTCCAAGACAACTGAGAAACTGGCCAAAAAGCAGTGAGAAAGGAAGAAGAACCCCCACATTATTAGTATAATTTTTTCTTTGATTGATTTGAATATAGGCTAGTTATACCCTTTTGTCGGTTTTTAGTAAGAACTGTGTTATAAAATGAGTTGGAGGACCTTTTACCACCAGACTTAGAAGGCAGTAGTTTTCCAGTGACTCTTAAGTTCCCCACCAATCTTTTTTTCTTTTTTTAAATACAGGGTTCTAGATAAGTGTAGGAAAAAACTGGTGTATTTTATTCCACAAGAAGCTTTTGGTAAATTATTAAGGAAACAACTATTGGACATTGAGATGGCTTTTAAAGATTTACCTAGAAGAGATTAATAAAGCAGATAAAACTGATCTGCTCAGGGGCCTGTCTTCAGTCGTTTCAGGCTCATTTACTGTGGTATTCATGCCAGCGCAGCCTGGTAAACAGCGCTGCTGTGGCTGTACAAATAACACTGCTCATTTTTATGGAGGATATTGCTGTATGCCAGTTAAAGAAATTCAAGTTGAAAGACCTTTAAATTTTTTTTTAATAATACACTTCCTTCCCCACCCCCAAGCTGTCACCATGATTATGATGCCAGGAAAGCAGTGCGGTAGCTCCAGGATCTTTCTCCTATGGCCTGGGTGCCAGGTTGGTGAAGTAGTCAGGAGGGCCACAGTTGGGTTTATGTACAACCTAGATACCATTTACTTGTGCTGGTGTGACCCTCCCATTTTCTAAAGGCAATTTCCAAAGGCAGTTGCTTTTTTCGTTACTATTAGAACGGTTACCTATTTTCCATGTGATCTCTTCTCTGTCGCTTAGGTTCTGTATTCTATATAGAAAAGTGTGGAGGGAAAGAGAAGAAACAGGAAAGATAGTGAACGCAAGAATATTGGGGGTTATGATGTGGTTAAGTTACATTGTGCCTCAAAACACTGAAAAAGATTGAAGTTTAGGGTCAAGAGCTTTGGATTAAAGTCCAAAGGGAACCTTTTAAACTTCTTGGTTGTGTGTATCGGTGTATGAAGTCAGGCAGACAATGAGAGAAATAAATTGAGATGGAGAGAAAATAATGTGAATGCTTTAAAGGTTTTAAATTCAGGGCCGGCATGGTGGCTCATGCCTGTAATCCCAGCACTTTGGGAGGCCGAGACGGGCGGATCACGAGGTCGGGAGATTGAGACCATCCTGGCTAACACGGTGAAACCCCATCTCTACTAAAAATACAAAAATTAGCCGGGTGAGGTGGCGGGCACCTGTAGTCCCAGCTACTCGGGAGGCTGAGGCAGGAGAATGGCGTGAACCCGGGAGGCGGAGCTTGTAGTGAGTCCAGATCACGCCACTGCACTCCAGCCTGGGCGACAGAGTGAGACTCCATCTCAAAAAAAAAAAAAAAAAAAAAGATTTTAAATTCAGAGGGCGTTAAGAGTAAATTTATTTTTTAAACGATTTTCTCGTTGGCACTTATTAAATACCTATTTAAAATAAATTCAAGAGTAACTTTTATATATCTACTCTGCCCCTTGTATGTATGTATTTATTTATTATTTATTTTTATTTTTATTTTTTGAGATGGAGTTTTGCTCTTTCGTTCAGGCTAGAGTGCAGCGGCATGATCTCAGCTCACTGCAACCTCCGCCTCCTAGATTCAGCGATTCTGCTGCTTCAGCCTCCCCAGTAGCTGGGATTACAGGCTTGCACCACTATGCCTGGCCAGTTTTTTTTGTATTTTTAGTAGAGATGGGGTTTCACCATGTTGGCCAGGCTGGTCACAAACTACTGACCTCAAGTGATCTGCCTGCCCTCGGCCTCCCAGAGTTCTGGGATTACAGGCGTGAGCCGGTGTGCCCAGCCTCTTGTGTTTATTTAAAAAGAAATACTGGCATTTGTCGAATGATGAAGTCTTGTTTTCAAACTTTTGTATTAAATACATTTTTGCTTTCACCAGATCTGTAAATCAGTGTATCAGATGAGTCTTGCTGAAAGTCTGATGTAGTTTGTCTACAGTTTTAGACCAAATTTAAATACAGAGATAACGCAGGAAAAGATTATTAAGTCTAAGATTCAGTGGGATTAGTAAGCCTTTAAAAAAAAAAAAAAAAGACCAAATGTGTTTATTGATAGGTTATAGAAAAGCAAAATAGTTCCTTACATTTAGGTACTTTAGGTACTAAATTTAGGTACTTAAATTTAGGCTTAAATAAATGATGTATAACTGTTCATAATGTTCTGATATTAAATGAATTGTGCATTCCCAGGAAGATCTTGAGCCCTTTTTCTAGACCCTAGTAATTAACCTGATTGCTTGTTACCCAGCATTAAAGCCCCCCCAAAAGTGGGGCGGGGGATTTACTTGTTCAGAATTAAGATGTCAAGGATAAGGTCATCTTTATTTGCCTTCTCTTTTTTTGTGTTTGTTATAGTGTCAGTAATCCCCAGGGTGTTGGGGCTCAGATTGTCTCCTCAGAGTATATATGCCTCTAGTCTACCACTTCAATAATTTTCTTTCCTTTTTTCCCCCGTTTTTTTGTGTTGTGTTTTGTTTTGTTTGTTTTAAAAAATCGATGCAAGGAGACAGAAAACCAACACCTACTCCAGAAGAGGCTGTTGAGATTACTGCTGGAATAAGCCCAGGATAAAATCTTTATGTCCTTTGAGACAAAGCGTGGATTAAATGGTTTATCTGACTCATATGACTGCAGTTTCTTTCAGCCTCATCCAGAAACTGATACAAAGTTGTTTTTTTCTTCTTCCTTTTTTCTGGTGCTTCTATAATCTTAGCTTATGCTCAGCTATGAAAAAATAAATGTCCAGGCAGGCACTCTGTGCAACATAGAATTAAACATGCTTCCTGAATATTGTTTGTACTTACATTTGACAGAGAGCAGAAATACAGGTTTATGTATCTATAAATCCTGTCATGGTTGACAAAGTAATTTAGTAGTGTTTTGACTCAGAACCATCCGTTAATACGATCTGAGAGACAGAGTGCTCGTGTGTGCGTGCATGTGTGCATGTGTGTGTAGGAATGGATGGGGTGGGTGCAGGGCAGGAAGCATGTGACAGAACACCACCACACTGCAGTTTCACACCCTCCCTGCAGCAATAGGTTTTAACTGAAAAGCTACTACTCATGCTTTACAAATTGATAGTCCCACTGAAAAAAATATAAATTCTTCCAAAAAATACTCTGAGGTTTTTGTGAGCAGAATTAGTTGTAGAATGGGAAATAGATCATACGGTTTAGGCCATTTGAAAGGATTTGTCAGCTGATTGTTGCTGGAACAGAACCAGTGTCTAGACTTGTTGTTTGTGATGCCTTTTAGCCGTTCTTACTTAATCATTCATGGCTGCTGTGCCCACGATGGGCTTCATGGGGCCTCATGTGATCTTTCATCAAAGACACAGTGTTTTCAAGTCTTAGACCGTTGGGGATTCTGATTCCCCTTATTACATGGTGAGTGGTAATGGTTCATAGTCAATAGTTAGGAAGTTGGTGAATAACTGAGATTAGACATTTACTGTCAAACAGTGATAAATTTTTTACATTTGTTTTTCATTCAGGTACTTTGTTGTTGAGTGAGTTTAAACCTATCCCAGCACACCCCACTTCTTTTAACTTTTGCACTGTTAGTTGACACATTGTCATAATATGTATTGAAGACATTTCTGCATATAAAACATCAACACTAAATTGTATTTTTTATATGTACTGTTTCATGTGACTGTACAGAAGCCTTGCAAACATATTAAAAATTATATTGTATGTGATCTCAGGATATATAATGGTAACAAAATCAGTGAATCCAGCATTGTTACTACTTTTCTCATATTATTTGCATATTCTTATCAAGTGAGTGTTTACAATTATACATGTGGACAACTACTACTCCTTGTTTTCATTTTTGTTTAAACCGTGTCTTAAGAACTGGCATCCTTGGTTTCATAATTAAAAGATGCCCTCTTTGTAGAGATCAAAACAAAATTTCCAGAATGTTTTAAGTAGCTCATTTAATACAGATAGAGCCTTTACAAATTTTATATGCTTCAGAAAAATATCTTTATGACAGCAATTATGCAAATTACCTCACTGGTATAATCACAATGACCAACTGGAAAGAAACAAGTTTTCAAATTATTCATATTGATCTTTAAAGAACTGCTATTTTAAAATACTTCTTCCCATTGGTTTTTATAAGTTGCAGTGATGTTTTATGATTTAGTGGCTATTTTTTTTTTTAGTTTGTTTTTGCTTTAGTTGATGAAAGATAAGAGGGTGATATTGTTGGCTTATGAAAGAGCAATTTACCTAAAGGTAAATTTTAAAAAACCAAATATATAAATATGTGTACATACATTCACATATATGTACACAAATATACACATGTATTCAATATATATTATATCTCCTATCTATAGGATATATATGTCTCCTATCTATAGGATATATATATTTCCTATCTATAGGAATATAGGCTCTCATTTATTAAATAAACTGAGGTGCTAGCACATCTCTAACATGATCTTCCAGTGTTTATCTTGGAGTATTATTTCTTCATCTTCTATCTCAAGGAAGCGTACATCCTTTCTTTACCCCACCCAAACATGCTGCCTGGTATACCTACCCTCCCCAGCCTCACGTTCTGAAGTTACTGTCATATCTGAAACTTTGCATTCTGAGAAATTTATGTCCCCACACTGCATTTAGGCAACTACTCCTATAGGTGAAGACATTTGATGAGGGTAGTAGTGGTTGATGGATTGTAGTCACAAGATAATACTTTTTTAAAATTTGAAGACTTCTGCATCTTAAAAATATCACTGTTTTGTGAAGTTGTCTGGAGTTATCAGACTTATATGAGCTAACATATATTACTTCCCAGGAAAGAGATTGAAAATTCACGATAAAACAACTCTAATTACTTTTTGGTTATCTTATGTATCTGAATTTTGTTTGAGATGTCATGAGATGGCAAAATCATGTATTTATTTTATAAATATTAATTGTATATCATTATGAGTCTAGAATTATGCTAAGGCCTTGTGAGGGATGCAGAGGTTAATATTAACCCTAGTTCCTGCCTGTGGGAAGCCAGTCTAGAGGAGAAAGATTAGAACACTAAGGGTTACAATCCGGAGTTGAATGTGGTTGGAGAGTCAAGGGAGGGAAGACTTCCAGAAAAGGTCAGCCAGTGGTTGTGACATCCAGTGACACACTACCCCTTTTTTCTAGGTTCCCCCAATAGGAGTAGAATTCCTTGTTCATTTCATGATAAATTTTTGTTGGGAGATAACTGTAGGTGACCTAGAGATTCCTCATTATTTTTAAATAATCTTTTTTATGCACCCCATTTCTACTCTCCCTGAAAAATCTGTTTAGAGAACTATAGAGATTCTGCAGTTAGGGAGATTCTGCAGTTAGCCTAATTTGTGTTAGCCTTCACATGTGGCAGGCAATTTGACATTAAAAAGAGTCATTCAGGGAACATGAGAGTAATTTTTTGCTACATATTAAAGCTTATCACTTTTAAGGAACTATCCAAACCCTTTCCATTATTTAAAGATATCTGGGATGAGATGAAGGGTAGCTAATAATTCTTAAGGGAGGATTTAACAGTTAAAGTTGGTTTTGCAACTTAATGTAATATCATTTTATTTTTAGGAAAGCTTTTCAGAGCACCTTATTCCTTGTTTTGTAATCCATCACTCCTCCTTCCATATTAATCTTTAGCGTGGCTTTTTTGTTGTTCTCCTTGTTTTAATTCGGACTGTAACTTTGCTCATATATCTGTCCAGGGATTTAAAAAATGTTTATCCTAAAATTCTGGGTGTACAGATAGATGGGTAGTTGCCCATAGGAGATGGGTAGTTGCCCATAGGGCATGTTGCTTCTGAAAGTAGAATCACTGCTGGTTCCTTTATATGTTTTCCAGCTGAAGTAACACACCCAGGGCAGTATGAGCATGTTTTTGGAACAGGCTTAGCTATTTATGTAATTTATTATGTATCTGTAAAACACAATTTTATGTCAAACCTTGTTCAGCCCGGCCTTTTGGTCTCCTCCTCTAATTTGTCTCTTAGAAATGATGATTATGGTGTCTTCATAGAAATGCATGTATTTATTTGTATGGAACTAGTTTTAACATGCATATCATATTTCTTCCTCAAAACAACCCTATAAGATTTTGTTTATTTCAAATGTGTCTTCTCACTATTCAAGTATGACTGATTAACAAAAAGGAGAGCGAGATTAAAAAAAATGCTTCTCTTTCAATAACTTTCTAGTCTAGTTTGGGAAATATGTGAATTTAGCAAGCGAACACTGGGACAGGCCTTCAGACCAAGTCCTGTGGCATCTCGAGGTCCACTAGGGAAGGCTGACTGGAAATCTGCTTTGTTTTGTTTTTGACAAAAATTCAATGTGGCCTGTATTATATGGGGTGCGCCCAGAGCACCAAGGTGTAAGCTGGCTACAGTTTAACCTAGCTGTGTGTTTGGAGTAAGGTAAGTTACATAGAGGAAGGCTAATAGAAAATTTAGCTGTACTGTGAGAAGAAGCTTTTGATCCCTATTTATTTCAGTCTAATATTTGTGTTTTCATTAATGAATAGGTAATAGGTCAGAATTTAAAAGGTTAAAAAAAGGATATACATTGAAAATATTCCCGCTACTCCTTCCCCCAGCCACCATTCCCCAACCTTCCTTTCTAGAAGTAATTGGTGTAAGGACTTTCTTGTGTATTATTCCCAGTGGTATTTTATGCATAATAAGCAGCTCCATATCCATGTTTTCTTCTCATTGATACCTTTTCCATTTACAGAAATGCTGGCATATAATACATCTGTCTTTTAAAATTTATTCTTCTTAACAATATATCTTGGAGATTACCCCAAATCAGTGCACAAAGAGCATCCTCATTCTTTGTCATAGTTGCATAGCATTTATTTCTTTGTAGGTGGCATTGTACCATAGTTTTCATAGCCAGTCAGTTACCTGTAGATAGACATTTAGATTGTTTCCAGTATCTTGCTGTTTGCAAACTAGGCTGAAGCAAATAACTTTGCAAATTTTTTTTGTACATGTAGGAGGCAGTGCTAGAAGTTAGATAAATGTCTATGTAATTAGAATTTGCTGGCTATTGCCAAATTAATGTCTTTAAAGGTTGTAGCACTTAACCCTCCTACCAACCACAGGATTTGAGTGCCTGTTTCCCCACGTCTATCTCATAGATGGAGTATTATTAATCTTGTGGCTGTTTGCCAATCTCTGTGTGAAAAGTAGTTTCTGAGTAGTTTTAATGTTTCCAGGGAGAAAACAATGCAAAACAATTATCTTTTTGTCTCTTGTATGTTTAGTTCCATGTAGTTTAGTTTGTTAATTAAGGTGTTGCTTTATAATTCAGGCAGCCTACATCTTCTTAAGTGTCTGAAGCCGTAAGAGAAACTTAGTTTCAAATTCTGAGTTCTGGGACTAAAAATATACCAGCCAATGTTTATGGGGTTGCCTCTGTGTGGCTGGCACCCTGTGATTCAGTGAGGGTTCTGGCCCTAACTTCCATGGAACATGTAATCTAGAGGGAGTAGAGAGGATGCAATAACAGAGAAAGTACGGATAGTTACGGGAGCATCTGCAAGAGAACCTGGACAGTTTTGAGAGTAAGGGAGCATCAGGGATGTTTTCCAAAAGATGTCTTTCATCTGCAACCTGAAGCCTCAGGAGGAATTATCACTGACACAGATTGAAGAGAGAAGAGGGCTCCAGATCAAGGCAAGAAAAGTGTGAGTTACCTAACTAGCAAGTTGAGGGTAGATGAGCAGCAAATAGATAGTAAAGACTGAACAGTAATCCAAAAGGTGGTGACCCATTTGAAGAAAAATAGTTTGGACATTTATTTTACTCTCTTAAAAATTAAACTTTGGATAGATAACCTATTGGGATTTTTTTTTAAGTTGTCACGCTATTAAACAATGATAATGTTGGCACCACCTATTATTCTATATATCAGTGCCTTTTGATGGTTTTTAAAGTGTGACGTTTTCATATTTGACCTTCATACCAACCCTGAGAAGTGGTTAGGTTTGGTAATACTATACCTTATCACAATAAGGAAATAGTCTCAAAGAGGATGAATCTTATCCAAGATTCAGTGCCAGTCTTCAGCAGAACCAGATCTAGAATCCAAGATCTTTTGGCTTCCCTCGTCAGCACGTTGCCTTTGTGCTCTGTGTTTCCTGGTTAGTGATAACTAAGCCTTTTTGAGAACAGCATTGTTATAAAAATGCTGCTCTGTTGAAACTTGAGAGACTTAAAACACAATATTGCAAGAGCCTGCCAGTCTCAGTGGCATGTTTCTTCAGCCAGCTCTTTTTAGCTTATTAAAACAAACTGTGTCATGCTTAGAAGACGTTCACTCACATATTTTATTTTGGTATCAGTGCATTGCCTTACAATTACACAATGTCATTCCAGGAGGAGTGAGAAATCAGGCCACGGCCAGCAGTGCTGCCTTTTCTGGTCCGAAGCACTGGTAGTAGGAAGAGGCAGTTAAATGTGAATACCGAAATGCCTCTTTGTAGAAACAAAGGAAAAATGTAGCTCTTTAAAAATTGTTTTAGGTTATGCGTAGGACCACTGGAATCACACACCCTCCTAAAATGCTAATATATTTGTTTCTTGCAGCAGTGTTGAGGTCTTTGGAAAACCGGTATAAAAGTATTCTGAGCCAGCTCAGCTGCTTCAGAGCTTTTGTGTGTCCTTGGATAGGCAACTTAATTTCTCTATGATTCAGTCTCCTCATTTTAAAAACTGATATAATACCTACCAAAAAAGTTGATGTGAGAATTAAATAGAACTTTATACAGAATTCCCTCAGGCGTTTTTAAGTTTCTGTAATAGGGATGTATCTTACAGTTGATGGGTACATTTAGTGTAGTCTCCCTACCTCCCAAGCTAATAATGGTGCATCTTACAATCGGTATCAAATTGAGTTGATAATAACATATTTTAATGCAATATGAAGTACAATATGCATTCAATAAGTAGCTGCTATCATTTTTTAAAAAATTAAATAAGGCTCGTGTGTTAAGACCACATCCCAGGAGGAAAGTGTGGACTCTCCTGGGAGGTTGGTCTACATACAGGAAGCCAGATGTGTGAGGTGGCTGTAGATAGGCAGAAGAGGAGAGCTCATGTCCTCTAGGAACCTATTAATAGATATTGAGGGTGGGAAAAGGCAGTGAGTTTTGTGGTCATGTTAAAGTCAGTGTCTATACCATTGAGGAAAGAGCTAGCCAGAGAAGGACTTACAAGCTAGATTTTCTTGATTCATACAACTATCATAGAAATGTTTATTGTTGCTTTTTATCGTTTTATGTTCTTTAAGGAAGTCTTACTTTGAATGTTTTCAGCCTTATCGCAGTTGTGGTTTAGAGAGAGCTGGCCAGGACCAGTTGTTTATTCTTTGACTATGGTGTTAAAGGGAGAGTCTGGCTCCTTTTAGTAGGAGTAGCTCACAATAGTGACTGGAGACCCTGTTGTGAGAGTGAATTTTAGGAAAGGGGTTAAAAGCCAGGTGCAATGTCACACACCTATAGTTCTAGCTACACTCTGAAGGCTGAGGTAGGAGGATGACTTGAGCCCAGGCCAGCCTGGGCACCATAGCAAGACCCCATCTCTTAAAAAAAAAAAAGGGATTAGGGGATTAGGATGTAATGGTTTGTTTAACTACTCCTCCTCTTTTGGTCCTTCCAGGAGGTGCCAAGTTGCACTATGAGACAAGGCAACCTGTCCTTGTAGCTCTTTCCCTGTAAACAAATCCAAAAGATCTGTCTTCTAGTTTAAGTGTCTCTAATTTGGATGGAGAGAAGAGTGAAGATGTGAATCTCAGCTAGATGGAACATAAAATGAGCTCATACTATGCAAACTTTTCAGTAGCCTCTCTTTTAAATATAGGTTTATATTGTGTTTTGGTATACATAAAAGTAGGGATAAAGGGATGTTAACTCTCTAACTTACTCTTAAACAGTTCAAAATGTAATTGGTTAGAAGAGAAAAATATAAAGCAAATGAAAAATGCTAACAATTGCGAAATCTGGGTAAAAGGTATGTGGGAAATCCTCCTACTGGTTTTTGTAGTTTTTCTATAAGTTTGAAATTATTATTATTATTATTAATTTATTTATTTTTATTTTTTTTGAGACAGAGTCTCGCTCTGTCGCCCAGGCTGGAGTGCAGTGGCGCCATCTTGGCTCACTGCAAGCTCCTCCTCCCGGGTTCACGTCATTCTCCTGCCTCAGCCTCCCAAGTAGCTGAGACTACAGGCGTCTGCCACCACACCCAGCTAATTTTTTGTAGTTTTAGTAGAGATGGGGTTTCACCATGTTAGCCAGGATGGTCTCGATCTCCTGACCTCGTGATCCACTCTCCTCGGCCTCCCACAGTGCTGGCATTACAGGCGTGAGCCACCGCGCCTGGCCGTATGAAATGATTTTTAAAGAAAACGTTAAAAGTATGTAGTTTGAACATCTTTCCATGAAAAAACCTATGTTTATGTTATTAAATCTGCATACCATGCCATTGTGTGGATGCACTCACTGTAAAGGCAGTTAGCTAGACTCCTGTTGTTTGGAATTTGCTCATTTCCAATTACTTGCCATTGGAAACAGTGCTTTGTGGATATACCTAAATATGATATGCCCTCATATATTTGGAATGAAATCCCTCTCCCCGTTTGAAACACCTTCACTCCCATAATGGGCTTGACAGGAAGATTAACAGTAAATTAACCAACTAATGCTTGAATCTAAGACCTTATTTAGAATTTTAAATGGGTTAATGGTGACTATTGTATCTGGATAAGGTAAATGTTGCTAATCTAAAATAAGCTGTTAAAATTTCTTCAGTCCTGGTTCATCCCACATAACAAAACTCTGGGGAAAAAAATGAATATTTCGGTGACATGAAACATCTTGGCAAAGTGTTGACTGCTTGAGTAATTATGAAGATCAGAAAGAAGTCTTTCAGTCTCTTGAAGGGTACGGCTTTTTGAACTCATTGTGTTGGAAACAACGGACAAATCTTTTTTGCCTACTTTTAAAATGTGCTTCACTATTTTTTATTGGTTGCCAAGTATTTTGATTGGATTCTTAGTCTCATTCCAGCAACATGTAGGATGAGGGGAATATTTTTTTGTTCTATTGATTCACCTTCAACTTTCAATTGTTATTTTTTTCAAATGATCCATGTAAAAAATTGAAATAGAATACAATTACATTTTACCCTCATGTGAAAACAGCATTTCTGTATCTTACGTTTGTGCTAAAATAGAGCACAAATGTTTAGTCCAGTTTGTAGGTGTTTCTTAATGGTTTTGAAAACAAAAAGGCCTGGTTGTTGGCATGCGTAATGCTGGAGATGAGTCCAGTGGATCCTGCCAGATGTGAGGGAACCCCTTGATTCTCTTTGGTTGTACCTGACTTCCTGGCCCTACCTTGGTAATAACAAGCTGCCAACATTTTATTAAGACTCCTGGAGGCCGGGTGCGGTGGCTCAAGCCTGTAATCCCAACACTTTGGGAGGCCAAGACGGGTGGATCACGTGGTCAGGAGATCGAGACCATCCTGGCTAACACCGTGAAACCCCGTCTCTACTAAAAAATACAAAAAAACTAGCCAGGCGAGGTGGTGGGCGCCTGTAGTCCCAGCTACTCAGGAGGCTGAGGCAGGAGAATGGCGTAAACCCGGGAGGTGGAGCTTGCAGTGAGCTGAGATCCGGCCACTGCACTCCAGCCTGGGCGATAGAGCGAGACTCCGTCTCAAAACAAAACAAAAAAAAAACAAGACTCTTTCCAGGAAATTTATGTGTTTTAAAAACAGACTGCGTCTGAATTTTTTTTTTTAACTTTTAAATTTTATTTTTTAATTTTTATCTATTTTGAAATTGGGTTATATGAGACTGGCTAATTTTTGTGTTTTTGGTAGAGATGGGGTTTCGCCATGATGCCCAGGCTGCTCTCAGATGCCAGGGCTCGGGTAGTCTGCCCACCTTGGCCTCCCAAAGTGCTGGGATTACAGGTGTGAGCCACCATGCCCGGCCTAAATCTGAATTTTGACATGTCCATTAGATTCCATTACAGGACGGTGTGAATGTTTGTATGCTCTATTCTTTCCTTTTTCTTCATCCATGGAGCGAATTGGAATGAGGGAAATGGTAGATTAATAAACCCTAGATTGCAAATTAGCAATCAGTACTATTTTAAAGTACACTTAAATTAGAATCAAGAACAGGAAAGAATTCCTTGCCATCTGTTCTCTAGCTACGTGGTAGGTATTGTATTAAACGGACCTAAAAGAGCAGAGCTTTATGCATAGCAGTGGCAGTAATGGGAAAGTTGTATGTTGTGTAGTACTTGCTGTACTGTGCCCACGATGCCTGGCTCATGAATTGACACAGAACAAGTTGCTATTCCATTGAAAACCATGTTCCATGTCTCTAGTTCAGAAAAAGTATTGATTTTAATTTAACTTTGCCCACTTTCTTTGCTCTTAAAAATATGTAGACTGTAAAATGTCACTCCCTAGACACTGTCTGGTGGTGAGTAATCATTATTTGTTTAGCCATGTATAAGGAAGAGGTATAAATAGTAGATCTTTCCTCTAAGACAATAATTAATCTCCTCTACCCTTCCAGTCTTTCTCTAAAAAAAAAATTTGTGTGCATGTGTGTGTGTATGTATGCATGTATGTATAAGGTGAAATGCTGACTTTAAGTAGAGATATTTTTAACTTTGAAATGAATTTTGGCAGGCTAGAATATAAAATAATGAAGAGCTATCCTTGATTGGACTTAGGCTACCTGCTTACTTTGGACCCACTAATGTGTTCAGATGATCATCATCTTTGTCTTCATTTAGTGTGGCTTATTGGTTAGCTGTTGCTATGAGGTAGCTGACTGCGGCACCTATTCTAATCTTATTTTGTACATCTGTTATTCCCTAGGTTTACTAATATACTAGTTTTCTTTAATAAAGAAATTTTAGAAACTTTTGACCTGAGGGTCAACAGTTAGTCTGCCTTTGTCTCCATCATTACTATGTTTCCCCACAAGATTAAGTTAGATTAATCTCTCTGGTCTTATTTCACCCAAATGTAAATTTGTTGTTGTTTTATATATATATATATACAGCCAGAGTACAGTGGCATGGTCTTGGCTCACTGCAGCCTCCACCTCCCTGGTTCAAGTGATCCTCCTGCCTCAACCTCCTGAGTAGGTGGGACCACAGGTGTACACCACCATGCATGGCTAATTTTTGTATTGCTTTTGGTAAAAATGGGGTTTCACCATGTTGCCCAGGCTTCAAATGTAAAGTTCTTTTTTTTTTTTTTTTGAGGCAGAGTCTTGCTCTGTCACCCGGGCTGGAGTACAGTGGCCGGATCTCAGCTCACTGCAAGCTCCGCCTCTCAGGTTTACGCCATTCTCCTGCCTCAGCCTCCAGAGTAGCTGGGACTACAGGCGCCCGCCACCTCGCCCGGCTAGTTTTTTTTTTGTATTTTTAGTAGAGACGGGGTTTCACGGTGTTAGCCAGGATGGTCTCGATCTCCTGACCTCGTGATCCACCCGTCTTGGCCTCCCAAAGTGCTGGGATTACAGGCTTGAGCCACCGCGCCCGGCCCAAATGTAAAGTTCTTAATACTTAGCTAGTAGAAGATAAGCCTTGAGATGAGTATTGCTGCATTAATAAGATCATCCACCAGTACCATCACTCTTGACTCTTGTTTGCTAACCTTTTATTTTTTGCTTTTCACTTGCAGCAGACCTACTCCAATGAAGTCCATTGTGTTGAAGAGATTCTGAAGGTGAGTTCACTGTTACTCTTTCTCATTGGAAGAAATATTTAAGTAGGTAGGTGTACATCCATTTACGTTCACTTTAAAGAACAGTTACCATTGGCTGGGTGTGGTGACTCATGCCTGTAATCCTAGGACTTTGGGAGGCCAAGGCAGGCAGATTGCTTGAGCTCAGAAGTTTGCGACCAGCCTGGACAACATGGCAAAACCCTGTATCTACTAAAAAAAAAAAAATACAAAAAATTAGCCGGGATTGGTGGCACATGCCTGTAGTGCCAGCTACTCAGGAGGCTGATTCAGGAGAATCAGTTGAACCCTAGAGGTGGAGCTTGCAGTGAACTGAGATTGTGCCACTGCATTCCAGCCTGGGCAACAGAGTGAGACTATGTCTCAGAAAGAAAGAAAGAAAGAGAGAGAGAGAGAGAAAAGAGAAAAGAAAGAGAAAAGAAAGAAAAGTTGCTGTTCCTGAACCCCTTTTAACCATTTCTTCCCCACTCACATCTCCAAAGGCAAAAATAAACCAGAATAGTGACAGAAGTAGTCTTGGAATGTAATTGAATTCTCTACCAGATTTTATTAATTAAATCGAAGTCTACAAACTACAAGGCATTTGGACCAGATTTTTATGGCATCTCTCATAAGATTTTCTGGTTGTCCATAAAGGCCCAGGAGAGTTGCTCACTTCCCAGAGAGGAAACTTCCTGTATTGGTGTGGTGTGGGAGGCACCAGTGGTTAAACAGTGCTTGATTTATACTTCTTGGCGTTCTGTATGTGATACCTAATACCTATGGCCTCATACGTATGGCCTGTTCTTCAGTGAGACCATGAAATTTTAAAGGAATAAAAAGAAAAATAGTGGGAAGTAAATGGTCATCTTTAGACTTACCTCGAAGGGTTAGTTTTTGCTCTTGTGTATTGAAACTATGCCACGAACATTTGTGCTTCCACAAATACGTCATTGAATACATTACCCACTTGTTCAATTTTTCTTGTGCAAGGAGGACAAATTCCTTCTAGAATTTAATTCCAGGGGAAAAATGTTAATTTTCCTCATGAACTGGTGTTCTTTCTTTTTATCAGAGAAGAATTATATATAATGTTTCCCATTTTGCCTTTAATTTCCTGGAAACCCAGAGCTTAATTTTAATGCTCAGGTACAGTAATTATAAAAACTGAGGATTTTGTGTATTTTTTATCCCTCTTCTGTGGCTTTTAATTTGCTTCTAGGTCAATTTTAATTATATTCTTGTCTTTTACTGTAGGGTTTCTGACTTTTTTCTTCTTTTTTTAATTAGTAGGAGAGATGTATATAACAAATGTGACTTTTAATTTGAATCGCTACTGCTCATTTTTTCTCAAAATACATGTTTGCCCAATTTTAGTTTCTTAACTTTTCATTTTAAAGTATTAAGTGATAGTGGTGCTAAAACCAGTAATTAAGTTTATTGGTTATTTCCTCACTTGTGAAATTTTTGACACTAGTAGTATCTAACCAGTTGTTTGGAAAACAACTTGTTTTTGTTTTACAGTCTTTTGTCCTATTTTGTAGTTAGGGTTTTCTGAGAAAGAAACAACCTCTAGAGAAACATGCTTTTTTTTTTTTTGTGAGACAGAGTCTTTCTCTGTCACCCAGGCTGGGCATGATCTCAGCCACTGCAACCTCCGCCTCCTGGGTTCAAGCGATTCTTCTGCCTCAGCCACCCAAGTAGCTGGGGTTACAGGTGTGCGCCACCACGCCCTACTAATTTTTGTATTTTTAGTAGAGACGGTGTTTCACCATGTTGACCAGGCTGGTCTCAATGCCTGACCTCGAGTGATCCACGTGCCTCAGCCCCCCAAAGTGTTGGGATTACAGGTGTGAGCCATCGTGCCTGGCTGAGAAACATACTTTGAACTGCTGACAGTGAGGGATTTTTGTCAACCAGCATGTAAGATTAAATAAGTTACCTTGATTACATTTTTGTGTCATCCTTTTCCTTTTCTATTTCTGAAATTTGTTGGTATGGTAAGTCATAAACATACTAAGGGACTTAATTATAAACTATGGCCTTGGCATTTCCTCTGAAACTGCGCATTATTTGTTCTATCATTATATCAGAAGTAAGTGCAATAGTGCAGGTCTGTTTTCTGCATATGTCAGATGCTTCTCTTAGGTTTTGGTGTGTGTTAATTAATATAAGACATGTCACATCCTTTATTTAGGGATGGTGATACTACAGCATCAGACAAGCATTTTTAATGCAATGAATCCATCCATCCTCCTTCCCTTCTCACCCAACATCACATTAGTGAATTCTTCCTTACCTAGAAATGCTTGTGAGTGAGTGGTTAATACATAAATCATGCCCATTTATGTTTTGGAAATCATAACTTAGGAAAGCAAACAGAAGGATGTCCAGGACTGAACAGGTCATAGACCTTTTCATATTGGAGGCTGCCCCTTCTCTTCTGTGACCTCAGTTAAGTTCTTTGTCCCTGCTGGGCTTTGGTTTCCTCATTGGTAAAATGAAGGCCCTGAGCTAGTGGATGATCTCCAGGGTCCATTCCAGCTCTCACTCTTGATGCTGATCCAGATACTACTTTCCTTTGTGTCCCAGTTCCCGTTCTCGTCTTGCACCAGCAATTTATTAAGATTGCCAGGAATGCACACACAAATCTTTCTGATGGGTGATAGAGACAGTAAATAGTTTCCTAACAGAGAAAATCAATCATAGAAAATAATGTTTGGTTCTCTGGGGTCAGTATTTAAGGGGGAAGTGTTGTAATGAAGGGAAGTGGTAGCCCGTAACTCCAGCAGGCTAATGGAGTAAGAAGATAGCAGATAGACACTGTTAGTTTTCAGGCAATGGTCATGCACTAGGGTCCAGAAGGGCAACATGCCCTTGATGTGTGCATGGAGACACCTCAGATTTTCTACTTACAGGCAAGCCTGGCCTCCACAGCATCTTGGGGGGGATTAATGTAGTACTAGTAGGCATTACCTCAGTGCAGCATTTCCATGATGCTAGTACAATGAGTGGTAGCACTGTTTGTATGTTCATTCGTTTGTTCAACAAATACTTGTTAAGCCTCCACAGCACTAGGATGTTGTAGTGAATAAGACAGAGTGCTTGCTCTCATAGAGGTCAGAGTAGGGAGGAGAAATATATAGTGTCGGGTGTTGATGGTGCTATGAATAATGCAACAGGCCAGTAAACAGAGGGCTAGGCAGAGTTAAGAATTGGTGGAAAAGCCTTGAGGTAGTATCAAGTTGGTATATTAGAGGAGCAATTAGAACTAGACAGTGTCTCCGGAGCAGAATGATCAAGGAGGAGAAGACAGTAGCTGTGGGGCCTGGAGAGCCGGGGCTGATGTAGGTCCCAGTGATTTGTGTCTGTTCGTGTGACAAGTCATTGTTAACATAGGAAGTGAAATCAAGGCCTTGTGAGTCTTTCTGGACAGCCTCTTCTCCTTAATAATGGCCTCAATTCTCTTAAGTCCCTCTAGTAAGCTAGGTATGTAGGGAAGTATATAAATGCTTTCGGACTACCAGGGAACCACTTAGGGTTTGAAAGAATTTATGTACTTTCCAACTGCCTAATTTAATAGCTGGGACAGCCTTAATTAAGCATTGATAGTACAATGGATGTTTAGGAATAATTGAAAAACATAATAAGAGTGATGTTTTCAGATACCTTCTCAATTAATTATTACATGTTTTTGTATTGTAACATTATAATGGTACTGTGCCTTAAAGTATCAAATAAATAAAACAGCAGGAAGCTCTCTTTGGTGCAGTATTGAAATTCTTTTAAAACTGGACTTTTAATTAAAAGTTGTAATGTTTTTAATTAAGTGCCTTCTGTGCACTATTCATTTGAGTACCGTACATAGTACTCTTAGAATACTTTGAAAATAAGTGATTCTAGTTTACCTCTTAGTGAACATTGAGGCTTAAGGTTCAGATGACTTACATGGCTGACATGACTGGTAAGGATTGGAGTTAGGATTGCAATCTGGGTCTTTGGCTGTAGCCATTATTCTTTCCAGTATATTTTAGGAAAGATCTCCTGTTGTGTCCTAAACAAAGCACATGACCAGTCAGTAAATAAGGGCACGATTTCACTTTTAACAAAAATTAAGTAAGCCAGCATCACTTATGTTACTTGTCACTGTGCGAAGTCACTGCTGTCTCTCCTGAGGCTGTGGTAACCCACAGAGCTGCAGTGGGGAAGGGCAAGGGGAGACCTGCACATAGGTTAGAAGTGGAAGTACTTGCTAGAGTGCCATCTCCAGCTGTTGCAAGGATCAAATGGCATTTTTGTGGAGATAGGTTAGCCAGGACTTAGAATGAGGTGTTAGAATACATCATGTGTTATACAGGTGGGGTAATATAGCATGCTGTGGGGTCGCAGATTGCTGGTAGAGTTGCATGTCAATTTTTTATTGTTGTTGAGATGGAGTCTCACCCTGTCACCCAGGCTGGAGTGCAATAGTGCAATCCCAACTCACTGCAACCTCAACCTGCCAGTTTCAAGCCATTCTCCTGCCTCAGCCTCCCAAGTAGCTGGGATTATAGGCATGCACCACCATCATTTTTATTTGTATGTATGTATGTATGTATGTATGTATGTATGTATGTATGTGTTTTGAGATGGAGTTTCGCTCTTGTTTCCCAGGCTGGAGTGCAGTGGCACAATCTCAGCTCACCGCAATCTCAGCCTCCCGAGTAGCTAGGATTACAGACATGCGCCACCGAGCCCAGCTAATTTTGTATTTTTAGTAGATACAAGGTTTTTCCATGTTGGTCAGGCTGGTCTTGAACTCCCGACCTCAGGTGATCCACCTGCCTTGGCCTCCCAAAGCTGGGGTTACAGGTGTGAGCCACTGTGCCCAGCCTCATGTCGAGTATTAAGCCAGTTTGCTGGGCAGGTCTGACACATGTGGGAACTGCCTTCGACTTCCTGGGGTACCTTGACTCAGTCATTTTGGACCTGTTTTTTTTCAATCTGTAAGATGTTGGGGTTGTAGTTAATGATCTCCAGTGCCATTTTGGCCTTTTAGAAAAGTGTGTGTGTGTGCGCGCGCGCGCGCGCGCACATTTGCAATTTGACACATCTTTTTTCTGACATACCTGTTTTCCACAAGTATTTTTAGCGAAGTAAAATTTGTGAATGTGTTTAGAAGAATTCGTGTCAAGATACATATATCAATTGTAAGTTTTAGAAATCTTTCCTTCAACCAGAAAATAGTAAAAATTTAGCTTCTCAATGGAAAATAAAGGTAATTTTAGACTCTTCTCCTTTAAAAAAGTTCTTACTTGCTAATAGTGTGTATCAGGGAAGGGTCAAATCCATTAAAACTCTCCCAAGTGGAACAAGTGACCTGAATTACTTGTTTGCTTAAGTCAAACAGGAAAGTTCTTCTTCCTTTGAACTGAAATAATACCAGGAAATGCAATAAAGAAGCTGAGGGAGAAAGAATGCATTGAGGAGAGAGTGCTTTTCCAGCCCAACCTGTCACCTATAGTCTTCGCAGCTCCACAAGCTCTGGCAGTACCTGTTACATACAGTTTATGTGCTTGATAAATATTCAGGGTGTTAAATTCATTCACGTTCCATACCTTGATTGTCTTCTACAAACTGATGTTTTTTAGTTTTGTATGTTGGAGAGCTTCAACTTTTCAACATAGCCCACTGAAATGGTTTTTTTTTTTTTTTTTAAAGTACATGAAATAACTTTTAAGATTGTACTTTCCATTTACGACCAATCCATTCTACATTAAGTTGAAAATGTTAAGTAGCAATGAATGTTCTATTTTTAATTTACTTTTTCTTCCCTTTCCAAATATCTTTCCAGGAAATGACCCACTCATGGCCTCCTCCTTTGACAGCAATACATACGCCTAGTACAGCTGAGCCATCCAAGTTTCCTTTCCCCACAAAGGTAATTCCTTAAAAGTATGGCAGGCACTGCATCCACCTTAGTGAAAAGCATAAGGCATTGCTGTGACGCATATTGATAAAGTATTACTTGTTCAAATCTTTGGAAATGAGGTTAAAATTATGAATTTAGCTTCTACAGTGCTTCAGAATGCTTTCAAATATTCTCCAACTTAGTAAGAACATCTTGGATTTTCATAAAGCTTTGTAATTTATAAAAAGCATTCAGGACTTTCCAATACATTCTCTCATTTGAGAATCCTTACTTTAGAGATGGGAAAACAGAGGGGCAGGGAAATTGAGTATGTGATTTCTCGTTCAGAATTAGATATACACATATGCACATACATCTTACATGTTTCACACACCCTACATTTTCTTGAGTTTAATGTGATCAGTTACACTAGTGCTGGTTTAATAACAAGCAAATAAACTGCTGACTTGTGTTTCTGTTACAGTATTTATGAACAGTGCGTTAAAACACTGCCATTTTCCTTTTTTTGGCTCATACTTTTGGATAACCTTCAAAATGTAGAAATAGCACCTTCAGATCTGTGTTTTCTTCAATCTGATATGCATGTGCATTGTTTTGTATATATAATACAAAAATAGAGTGGGAGAGCTATTCCTTTCGATGATACTGTTGTGAAAAGAAGTTCTAGGCCGGGTGTGGTGGCTTATGCCCGTATTCCCAGCACTCTGGCAGGCCGAGGTGGGTGGATCATTTGTCCAGGAGTTCAAGACCAGCCTGGGCAATGTGGCAAAACTTTGTCTCTCCAAAAAATACAAAAACTAGCCAGGCATGGTGGCATGTACCTGTAGTTCCAGCTACTTGGGAGACTGAGGTGGAAGAATCACTTGAGCCCAGGAGGTTGAGGCTGCAGTGAGCTGTAATTGAGCCCCTGCACTCCAGTCTGGATGACAGAGTAAGACCCTGTCCCTCTACCACCAAAAAAAAAAAAAAGGTTCTATCTACAAAAACTCAAATTTGCCACTTTATATATTTACTTATTTTCTAATAATTTTTAAAAGGTGACTCATGGGCCGGGCGTGGTGGCTCACGCCTGTAATCCCAGCACTTTGGGAGGCCGAGGCGGGTGGATCACGTGGTCAGGAGATCAAGACCATCCTGGCCAACATGGTGAAACTCCGTCTGTACTAAAAATACAAAAATTAGCCGGGCATGGTGGCGGGCGCCTGTAGTCCCAGCTACTGGGGGTGCTGAGGAAGGAGAATCGCTTGAACCAGGGAGGCAGAGGTTGCAGTGAGCCGAGATTGCACCACTGCACTCCAGCCTGGGTGACAAAGTGAGACTCTGTCTCAAAAAAAAAAAAAAAAAAGTGACTAATTATTGCTTGTTTTATATTAAAGCACTAAGCTCTGTAAAAATATCTTTGCAACAACGAAGGAAACGAAACTCTAGGAAAGAAGAGAAGCAGTGAAAGCTAAAATTAGGTGAATCAATGTTTTCAGCTTATGCATGGAACAAGTTTGCATACATGGATAGCTGCAAGTCGTATAATGAAATAATTACAGAATCTGTAATGGGTGGTGTGGATATTCTCTACGCTGTTTCCATTGTTCTAGATAATTGAAAGTTTCATAAGACTATCCTTTTAATACTAAAAGCTCTACAGTTTTCCGTTTAACTTTATAAGCCTTAATCTTTTAATAATTAGATATTTTTATTTTTCCTTCTAGGACTCTCAACACATCAGTTCTGTAACCCAAAACCAAAGTAAGTACATTTGAAATGCTTATTGGATTGGAGAACAAAGCATAGCTTTTACTGTTTAACATAAAAACGTTAGTAAAAAATGTCCCAACAGAGATGAGGCCTTCTTATGTTGAAAGAATAGTAAAGGAGAACAAATACAAAACTATTCTTTATGTGAAATTTAAAATTGTTGGCCAGGCGTGGTGGCTCATGCCTGTAATCCCAGCACTTTGCGAGGCCAAGGCAGGTGGATCGCTTGAGCCCAGGAGTTCAAGACCAGCCTGGGCAACATGGTGAAACCCTGTCTCTACAAAAATACAAAAATTACCTGGGCTTGGTGTCATGTGCCTGTGGTCCCAGCTACTTGGGAGACTGAGGTGGGAGGATCACTTGAGCCTAGACGGTAGAGGTTGCAGTGAGCCAAGATTGCGCCACTGCGCTCCAGCCTGGGAGACAGAGCAGACCCTGTCTCAAACAAACAAAAACAAAAATAAGATTGTTGCAAAGGGTTAATAAAGATGTTTTAGTGAAATACTAAACAAATATAATATGGTATTACTGACACATAGTAGCTGTACCAAATGTGACTCTCAGAGCTAGGAATCGTATACAACAATAGATTGGAGTGTGTGGTTCTTACATTTTAAAAAGCAAAACTAAGAAATTTTTATAAGGAATATGACATACAGTTTGTCTAGCCCCACTGTATTTGTTTGTCATGTAATTCTTTTTCAGTCCCTTTTCGTGGATTGTAAATACTTGAGAACTCAGAGGGAAATAGAAGAACACTAAGTGGATCCAGCCTTTCTCTTCAGTAGTAATCCCTCAAATCAATAAATTCTTTATGTGCTATTTGTAAGGCAGGTCAAGCTTTACAAAAATGACTAGGATAAGCTGGGTGTGGTGGTGTGTGTCTGTAGTCCCAGCTGCTCGGGAGGCTGAGGCAGGAGGATCGCTTGAACTCAGGAGTTTGAGACCACCTTGGGCAGTACAGTAAGACCCTATCTCATGTAATTTAATAGAAAAGTAAATAAAATTGACTAGAGTATTTGTAATCATTTAGTTCATCAAAATATGATTAAGGAGTCCAGGCCTAGTGGTGTGGTTGCAGTGAGCTGAGATTGCACCCCTGCACTTTGGCCTGGCCAGCAGAGTGAGACTCCATCTCAGAAAGAAAAAGAAAAGGGGGAGATGGGGAATAAGACACTTTCATAGGTGGTGATAACATGCATCAGGATGTGGTAATTGCCAAAGTTGTGAAGTATTAGTCTTCAAATGATGGGGAGACCAAAAGTAGGGTGTAGAGGTATATATGCATGTTAGGAGAGGAGAGCTTATAGACATGATTTTTCCTTCAAATTTGCGCACCTCATTCTTTTCCCTCACTTAATTTTTTTTATGCTATTGTTTGAATTGCAAGGATATGAGGAGAGGGGCAAAAATGTTAGAAAAGCAAGAAATATAATATCCTTTCTCTAGAACAGAGGTGAGGAAACTACAGCCTGAGGGTTAAATCTGCCCTGCAGCTAATTTTTGTAAATAAAGTTTTATTGGGACATAGCTACACCCATTTCATCTATTACTCTATAAATTATAGCACAAAAAACCTAAAATATTTATTGTCTGGCCGCTGTAGATAAAATTTGCTGTTCCCTGCTCTAGAGATACTGAATAAGATCTTGCAAAGAAATCATGACTCAATTTTCCCCAAAATGCAGATAAATAAACCTGACCATATTGCTACAGTATTGTATGAGTAGCTAGGTAAAATTAACTGAAATGGATGACTCCTTGGGAAGATCGGGAAATTTCTTTTCTCAACATCTCGGCACCTAGCCCAGACTAGTGGAGTGTGCACCGGTCTGAAGGCAGAACACCAGCTCAGCTGTGTTTGGGGTTGCTATGCACCACTCCACCCCCACCTTCGGCCTGCTTGGGCCGCTGGTCATGCAGGTGGTATGTCTTCCACGGGGTTGCTTGTGGTTTGTTTTCTTGCTAACTCATGGTTTAGAACGTTTAGTCCATTAAACCATTTGATTTCCCCTTTTAGCAAAACATAGTTGAAGATGAACTGGTAAGCACTTTCTTGGCCAGGGATGGATCATCCTCTTGCCCTGTGCAGTACTGTAGGCCAATTCCTTGTTACTCTGATGAGAAGTTGTCCAACATTGGTGGGTCTCCTGGAGGTCCTGGCTCACCAGCTGTTTACCCCCACATCTTTTGTGTTGCTGTCACTTTCTTCTGCTATTCCGGGAGCCTTATTTAACTTTGTGAGAATGTGACCTGAAAAAGAGGGATCTAGTTTGTTGCATGTTAGATGAAGAGGATGGTGGGGAATGGATGGATATAGCTTTCAGTGAAGAGAAGACACAAATTTCTTAAAGTATGCTCAGCAAGTCAACTCTGATTTCTTCAACACTGATCTTACGGTAGTGGTACATAGGTTTTAGAGTCTCTGGAGAGTGGATGTGGGGGGATTTTACTTGGATGCCCTAGTGTTACATGTCCACAATTGCAAAACGTAACCAGACCCTGTGGAATTTAGAACCCAGTCACGATGATGGTGTGGAGTCCCTGTGAATGGTCTGAAGAGGAGGGGCCTCTGCCCCTCTCGTTTGGAATCTTGGTCCTAGGTTTCTAGACAGAGGGGTGGCCATTTGAAAATATCATATAAGAGCTGCTGCCACCATGAGGGTAAAGCGACTAATTGCAAATATGCAAGGGTCTCCACATGACATTTGTGGGAAATGTCATTCAGCCCTGCCTAAAAGGTACCCATGTTTCTTTTTCACTTCCAATTCTGTTTCAGGTCCCTATTACCTCATGTCTAGACAAATGCAGCTGCCTCCACACGTAACATTTCCTGCTCCCTTCTAAGTTATGCCAGGTAGCACTACCAGAATAATCCTTCTGAGGAATCACTGTGTCATGTTCCTGTTTAGATCATTGATGTGTCTCATAGCCCAGCAAATACAGTCATAACTTCCCATCCTGGCCTTCAGAGCCCTCTGAAATCTGCTTCCGAATGTTTCAGTGCTGTCCAGCACAGATTCTGCACCTCAGCTCTGCCCTTTCCAAACTCAGACCCTCTTCTTCGTGTTTGCTCCCGCCTTCCTCTCTCTTTTGCCAGCATCACTCTGCCAGAATCTTGGCTGTCCTTTGTGACACAATTCAGTTTGTTCTTCCTTTAATTTGCCTTCTTTGGTATTACCAAGAGAACAACCATCCTGTGGATTCCCAGGGCATTTAGTTTTTGTAATTGACTTGTGTACTTAATCTCACACTGCCTTGGATTACAGATATTTATGGACCCGTTTCATGTCCCTCAGTCAACTGTGAGCTCTTTCAGGACAGGGCCAAATGCCTTAAACATGTTGGTATCTATGAGGCAGTCTATAAAGAGCTGCTGAATGAATGACTTGCAGGTGGGGAGTTGAATAATGAAGGGACAAGTGGGATGGAGAGCACCTAGGACAGGGTTGTCGAAAGAGAGTGATAACAGATCACTGATACCTGTGTAAAGTCACATGGGGGCCAGGGCACTGGGAGCACAGCCCTGCCGGAGTGCTTCCATGTGGGCCTCCACCCCTGTCAAGGACAGGGAGGTCTTCCCACACATAGGAAAGTTCCTGTCATCATAGGTAGTGTGTGCTGCAAGCAATGCTTTTCAAGGTATTTTTGGCCTATTGAAAGCTTTTGGATTCTGAACAAGCCTTCTCTCTAGAAGTAACATAAATGTCATCTTATAATGGTAAGATTGTACCAAGTGCGGTGAGTTTAGGTAAAAAGTGGGGCTGGACATAAAAGAACTTACAACTAACGATCTCGTAAATGTGTCATTGTGCTGCTCTGATAATGTTTCTCTCCCCCACAGAACAATATGATACATCTTCAAAAACCCACCCAAATTCTCAGCAAGGAACGTCATCGTAAGTAAAATGCTTTTTGTGTATTAAAAATGTATAGTATGAAATTGTAATGTCTCATGTAAATGCATTACTTAGATTTTTCTTTTCTGCTTTTATATAATGACATTAATAAGATACTGCTGCACTGTAAAGGGAAGAAAGGCCCACATTAATTTTTTTTGCTTATTTGTTTGAGATGAGGTCTTAACTCTGTTGCCCAGGTGAGAGTGCAGTGGCGCGATCTCGGCTCACTGCAGTCTCCGCCTCCCGGGCTCAAGCGATTCTCATGCATCAGCTTCCTGAGTAGTTGGGACTACAGGTGCCCACCACCATGCCCGACTAATCTTTGTATTTTTAGTAGAGAGAGGGTTTCACCATGTTGGCCAGACTGGTCTGGAACTCCTGACCTCAAGTGATCCGCCTCCCTCAACCTCCCAAAGTGTTGGGATTATAGGCGTGAGCCACTGTTCCTGGCCTAATATTTGGATTAAGTTCCCCTGTTGAGGGTCTATGTACCATTGGAGAGTTTGCTAAAGGGTCTTCTTGAGGGGAAAAAAGGTTTTTCAGCCATTACTTACATATTAACTGTGGAAATAGAAGGCCTTGGCTCTTAAGATGTCAGTCTTAAATAGCTTTAGCTGTTGGAAACAAGTTTTGGGGGATGTGCACAATTGAAGATTTTACACCCTTTTTTGGCCTAATTTACTAATAAAGAGCTAATCTTATTGCCCAGCTGTTCTTTATTAAGGCCAGTAAGTCCAGATATCTTTTGGGTTTTTGGAACATTTTAGACTGCATATTAAAAATTTTTTAACTGGCATTTTGACCCAATTTGTCATTTCTTGATGGTGTTGAACTGTTACTTCTTTACTTTCATATGACAAGAAGTGGTCATAGGAACTAAGTGAGGAGGTCTTCCTTCAGTGTCTGATCTGTCACTAACTCTGTGTTGCTGGTCTCAGGATTTGAGGTGGCCCAGGAGTTTAAGCTCCAGCTTTCCTTTAGTTTTAGGCACAATATTTGTTCCATGTATTTTGGAAGGTGGGGATTGCGATGGGTTATTTAAAAAACTATATATTGAGCTGGAGAGGTTATTTTATCTCCTTGCCATGACTAAATGTGGGTCTGGGTTAAGTGTTTCCCAAGTGCCAATTCCTTAGTGTACTTTGTTTTCATTTCACCATGGCTGAATGAGGGAGGGGAAAAGGAACAAGAAGACGGGGTGTTTTTTTGGTCTGAAAGATGGGTTTTGTGCATGTGGTAAGAATGTATTTTATTTGTGGTTCTGGTAGATGATGAGTTTTTTGTTGTTTTTAATGCCTTTTGCTGGGAGAGTAAAATGTTATCTTTTATTAGTTATTCCCTTTTTTTTTTTTTTTTTTTTAGGCAGGGTTTTGCTCTGTCACCCCGGGCGGAGTACAGAGGACTACAGACTACAGGGACACACCCAGCTTTTTTTTTTTTTTAAGAGGTGGGATCTCCCTGTGTTGCCCAGGCTGGTCTCCAACTCCTGGGCTAAAGCAGTCCTAGTGCTGAGATTACAGATGTCAGCTTCCACACTTAGCCTCTTTCTATCTTTTTCTTTTTCTTTTTCTTTTTGGAGACAAGGTTGCTTTGTTGCCTGGGTTGGAGTGCAGTGGCTCTTCACAAGCCCAAATAGCACGCTGTAGCCTCAAACTTCTGGGCTCAAGTAATTCTTCTGCCTCAGCCTCCTGAGTAGCTAGGACTATAGGCACAGGCTACTGTGATGCCCAGCTCCTCTTCCCTTTTCTTTCACCTTTTCTTTTTTTTTTTTATTTTTTACTTATTTATGTTTTAACATATTTTTAGAGACAGGGTCTCACTATGTTGCCCAGGCTTGTCTTAAAACTGCTGGACTCAAGTGATCCTCCTGCCGCAGCTTCCTGAGTAGCTGGATTACCAATACACACCACCACAGTCCCTTTGTCTTTTTGGAAATTTTACTGTCTGCTAAATTCTAAGACTCTAGACTCACTGACATGGATTACATTTCAGGAAGGAGAACGTTTGTTAAACCAGTTGATGGCTGGTAAGGAGTAGAATCTGCAGATCAGGGACCACAACTGTAAGAATTCTGTAGAAGCTCTGTAACCCTCTGTAGGGTTTTACACCGGGTATTTCTTTGTGATGGTTGGTTGTCAAGCCCTGTAGACCATAAAAGGCCCTGACCATTGTCTTTGGGGCAGCCAGGAAGGGACGTATCCCAGTAGACCCAGGGATAGCCTGGGTATCCCAATTGACTGTAAGCATAGATTGGGGTTGCTCTTCCAGGAGTAGAATGGGTGGAGCAATTGCACCAAAGTGGGGAAGGGACCACGTCTCTGGCCTGTGGATAGAGGAAGAAAGGCAGCTGGGTCTGCCTGAGAGGTAGCCTCAGACTGAGCGGGCAAAAGTCACACCCTACCACTCCAATTTCCATCAGCTTTCAGACTTTCAGAGACAGACCATTCCTGTGATGAAGCTGCTCAGTGAAATGAGTGGTTTTCTTGATAGCAGTGTTAAACCACTCAAATCAGAAGTGCCTGAAAGTTGCTAACAAGTATATCTTGTGACACGTTGTGTTTGCTTTATAAAAACTATTAATTTACTACATATAAAATTATCTAGGAAAGAATATTTGTGGTGATCCTAATAGATTTATAGAAGGGGTAGAAGTAGGACCTAGTGGAAGGGAGGAGAGGCAAGAGTAACATGGAAGAGAAGTGATACTGAGGCCGAGTAGATAATGAGGGTTGTGTGGACTTGGTGATTATGTGGGGGATGGACGTGGTGGTATTGATAAATGCCAAAATGAAATGTACCCTTGGGAAAAAGGAATGGCTTTTATGAACTCACTTTTAATGGAGATTAGAAGAAAGTGGTGTCCCAATTAATTTGCAAATTGCAGTCATTATTTCAGATTTTGTATGGCAAATCTCTTAGTGTTCGCAGGTTGATTTGATCTATTGTCAGCATTAGGGTTCTATGACATGCAGTTAAACTATTGGAGTGGCACATAGAGTGGTAGGGAGATATTCGATATTCTAATGCATTTTGAATGTCAGAAAAAAATTATTAATTACAGGGTCATTTATACTTTGATTTAAAAAATCAATCTAGGTCTTAATGCTTTTTCTTTCAGAGTTATGAGGACTTGGGAATCCTTAGACAAGTGGAATAGGACATATAAGAGGATAAAAAGAGAGGCCTAGTAGCAAAGGATAAGCTTGCGAGTGGTCTGTATTAACTCAGATATGGGTAGGGGGTAGCAACGTGATAGAAGGATGTAGGTGTGAAATTAAATGTAATGGTTTAGCATATATTTCTCACTGTAGTTTAAGCTGTAGTTATTTCTCAAATAATGGATTCCTTCTGTAACGTTCTGTAGGTAATTGATTAGCTAGGATGTTAGTGCAATTTGCCCCTAAGTTTAAGAGAGGGTGTATTTGTTTAAGGGCTCTTGGTTTTGGAATCCTCTTCCTTTCCAAGGCTTAGATCTGTGAAGTGCTGAGGACAAAGTACAAAGTATTTATTTACAGTAATTGTGACCTTCATATAATTGTGGACAATTCTCTTTCCGTGCAGCCAGATTTAGTTTACCGGTGTCTGCATTTGTCAACCTCTGAAAGAGGACAAACGTGTTAATATTTTAGAAACTAATAAGCAATTTATTTGGATATTCTAGCTAACTTGTTTCTTCCCCTACCCCCAAATTGCCAAGTCCTTACAAAAAGGTACCCTCCATTATTTTTCTTGTTTTTGGCCTCTGAAATCAACACTAAAAGTAAGAGACAGAAATTAGTCATTATAGCACTTTGAAATATTAATTACTTATGTGGAAAGTTTCTTTTGAAGTGAGGCAAATATCTGAATGTGAAGGCTGAGATTGGGATTGTCCCTCGAGTTGGATGAGAAAGACTGGTGCCAAGTTAATAAAGGCTGGGATGAGTCTGATACCTTTTCAAATGAGCCTGAGTTTTCAGCTTTTACTCAAAACATTGTTGGCTTTTAAATATTTTGGTGAATAAGGAAGACTCCTTCTATCTGTTTATCGTAATATATAATTGTCACATCAGGACATAAGTAGTGTCAGCTGAAATGTACTAGAATTAAGTCTGAAGACATGCTTTACTTGTAGAATATTTAAATCATGCTTAGCCTAAGGAAATTAAATTTTTCCTCTTGTTTTCAAATGTTAGCTTACACTGTTTGAACCTGGATATTGAAATGGCAGGTCTAACTGAAAGTACAATTTGGTGATAAATATTATGGAAGTAGTAGAAATCTGCCCCACATGTAAAGCTTAGAACTTGACATTGAAGTAATATCTACATCTCTTATTCACAGTTAGTTCTTCCACTTCTCAAAAACAGGGAACAAACATTTGTGCTGGTTATTTGTACATTTGTAGATCTGCATTAAGCCTTCAGCATTGTAGAACATTTATTAATGAAAATTTTTTTTTCATTAAGTGTTCATCTCACTTTTTCTTTTCCTTTTTTGAGACAGGGTCTCATTCTGTCACCCAGGCTGGTGTGCAGTGGGGTGACCTTGGCTCATTGCAACCTCCGCCTTCTGGGGTCAAGCGATCCTCCTACCTTAGCCTCTTGAGTAGCTGGTACTACAGGCACACACCACCGTACCTGGCTAGTTTTCGTATTTTTAGTAGAGACGGGGTTTTGCCATTTGGCCTAGGCTTGTCTTGAACTCCTGGGCTCCGTCCACCTTAGCCTCCCAAAGTGCTTGGATTACAGGAGTGAGCCACCGTGCCCGGCCCCACATGCTTTGTGCTTGGTGCTGCTTTAGGTACTTGGAGAAACTGTGGTCAATAAGACGAAATCCTTGTCTTCCACATTTTGTAACAAACTGTAGATGGCATATAACACAGAACAAGGGATGTGACAGTGACAGGATTGAGATGAGTTCTTTGGATAGTAGTTATACTTCAGGGAAAAGAGGGGTCCAGAGAGGGTGACATTTGATAAGAGAAAGGCAGAGACTATTTGGCACCTTGAAAGGGGCTTAACAGATTACGCTGTAGGCTTTGAAAGCTTTTGAAAACCTTAGGGAGTCATTTTTTTTTTTTAAGTGATTACTTTGAAAAAGTTCATTTGCATATATAAAACCTGGTTTTTGGGGAGCCCTTAAGGGTCCCTTTAAGTGTCATTTTACATTATAACTGCTAATTTACTACAACAGGTGACCCTAGGCTAATTTAAACTAGATTGAAAGGTTGAATAAAATATATTTTAATTCACTAGGAATCTTAGCCTTAAGGGTAGTTTGTGTATTTTACCCTTTCTGTGGGATGCTGGGCTATTAAACCAACAAGGCGTGGTCCACTTGCACAAGCATATTCACTTTCCTGCCTCCTTCGCCCCCCAGAAAAGGCCTCCAAGAACCTCCAAAACCTACCCCCTACCACAGCTCCTCCCCGACGCACACGTCCACTTTCCATTCTGGCAGCCTTGGTCTCCCTGCTTGTTTTGGTGTTCTGATGACTCCACAAGATTTGCGTTGTGCTGTCTCCCTCCTTTCAGCTCTGACCCTGGGTGGCCTTTATCAGTAGTTTTCCCTAACTACCCTGTATAAAAGAGTGACCTCTAGCCATCTTTTCTCTTTCATCCTTTTCCCTCCACAGGCTTGTTACCCATTGAGAAATGGTGTATTTTAGTTGTCTTCCTCCTCTAGACTAGCGGGGACATTTTTTGGTTCAGAGTTTTAACCATAGGGTCTAGAGCAGTGCCTGGCACGTAGTAAGTGCTCAGAATAAATGCAGAAGGAAAGATATTACACGATAAACTTGATTGAATACCTATGCACAGTATTTAATAGACATGATTTAAAGTAATATTCTAGATTTTTTTTCTAGTTGAAAGTATATAATTCTTGTACCTTGTCATACTGATTTAATCTTACTGATTTAACTTCAGATTTTCCCTCATTTATACTCTTGTGATTTTTCTCATTTCCTTATTTGACATCAGATAATCTTCACTTCATCCATGGAGTTTAAATAATCTTTTATGACTCCAGCAACCATTTTTATCATATCAAACATTAACCTCTTTCACTAGAGTTAATCATGTAGAGTCAGTTTCCCCTCTATCTTGTTATCCCATAATTCCTGTGGAAAGTTTCTCCGTGAACTTGAATTCTGCCTTCTAACTGTTGTCACCATTTGGAGAGTTCCTGTTATATGTTGTGTCACAACTGCCGGACATCTGCCTTTTCACTTTTTCATCTATTCTTTGTCTAGCCTGCTTCGTAATTTGTAACCTCCCATCGTCTCTTAGAACGCATGGGCAGTCCTTATTTCTGCCATACATCAAAAAAGGAATCAGAACCTGATTGCTTTGAAAATGCCAGGATTCTAGGGCCAGGCACGGTGGCTCACACCTGTAATCCCAACACTTTGGGAGACTAAGACGAGAGGACTGCTTGAGCCTGGGAGTTTGAGACCAGCCTGTGCATATAGTAAGACCTCGTCTCTACAAAAAAATTCTTAAAAAAATTGCCGAGCATGGTGGGACAAACCTGTAGTCCCAGCTACTCAGGAGGCTTCAGTGGGAGGGTCACTTGAACCTGGACGGCGCATAGGTTGCAGTGAGCCATAATGGTACCACTGCACTCCAGCATGGGCGACAGAGTGAGACTTTGTCTCAAATTAAAAAAAAAAAAAAAAAAAAAAAAAAATTCTGGGATTCTGGCTGTGCTCTGGAGCCCAGCCTCTTTCTCCTGCCTTGTGTGCCATTGCCCATCCTATCCCCGGATCAGTTTTAGATCTGTGAGATTCTGTAAGTTTACACATTCTCACATACTTGTTAGTGGTTCCTGAAAAGTGTTACTTTTCTTATTATTTTTAGCACACCTGATGCCATGGTTGTGATTTACTGATTTTGAATAACTGCTATGAGCTTGACTTCACTTGCTCTTTCTCAAAATGATCATAAGAAATGTTAAGCCAAGAAATAAGGCTATGTAAATACTTTTTGGATCTGAATTGAGATGTTGCAAAATATTGGCAGTGAAAGCTTCGGGCAAGCCCAGTACTAAGAAATTGAAAAGAAATGGTGACTTTGTGTCTTCACACAGTAGCAGTTGGGTTGACTCACTGCAGCATGCCTGCCAGAACCTGTATGTGGCTCTTTAAGCTTTGCTAGAACAGCTGCCTGAAAAATGCATTTGTACAAAGGGTTTTGAGAATTGTTACCTGTAAGCAAAAAGTTTACCTAACCAAATATAAAATGCGATTAAATCTACATGTAGTTTAAAGAGTTGCTTTACCTGAGCAATTTGGCTTCTTTTGAACACTATCAAAGTAGATAATACGATTTTGTATGTTTTGAAATAACTTCCTTGACTTTGCGTTTGGAAATGAAATTTGTTATTTGACCAAAGTATATAAGGTTTAAAGTTAATTTATCTTCATAAGGGAAGCATAGCATATTGAGTTCCAATAGGAAAGTAGTTTTATTTTAAATCAAAGTCTTCCTCTTGGTGGGTTCTGGAACTTAGATTTAATTACATCAGTTGGGTTTTCTAATCATTGTGTTATCCATTGGCCAGAACAAGGGGATCTTGTATCAGATGGGATAGATTGCATCCTAGCCCCAGCATGTGCCAGCTTCATGATCTTGGGCATGTCAGGTGGCTGTTTTCCTCATCCTTAGAATGTGAAGGGATAGTCAAAAGCCACCACACAGGATCGTAATATAGGCAGTGTCTGTTCTGATCACATAGTGGGCACAGCTACATGATACTATTACTTATTCAACAAAGGGGTCCTATTCAGCCTGCTTTTTTAGGATACCTACCAGTTTCTAGACAGAATATAAAGGTGAAAATGATTTGATCCTAATTCAAAAAAACTTACAGGTGAGAAAGAAGAAGCATATCCATTGAGCTTTCTGTTCTCTTGACCCAGGCTTTATTACTATGGCTGAGACTGGGTCCAAGAGATTTGGCTTCTCATGCTGTGGGGACAGAGGTGCTCACCTAGGTGTGCTGTAGTTCATCTCCTCATTCTTCACATTCAAGGGCTGATTCTTCACATATAGTACGTCCTTGGCTTCAAATATAGTGTGTGAGACAGGCGGAGGACCTTAGCCTCTTAAATTTAAAAGAAATTTGAATTCCTTTAAAATTTGTCCTTATGCCTAAAAATCCTTCACCTGTCATCAAATTGTCTTCGGCTACATGGATTTTCTGTTTGAAAAAAAATCATAATGGTATTCATGATTGCTTTTTTATATTAGCATAACTTAGTTAACAACTTGTAACTTAAAGTAGATGTCGTACATGTTTTTTAATCAAAAAACTTTAGAAAATTTTTTTTTTCTTGAGCCATTTTCTCCTCCAGTAATAGCATGCTAGTTTATGTTGAGATACCCACCTCTGGTGATACAGTAAATCATCATGCTTTCTGAAATATTTTGTGGTTACTCTTGGCTGTGCCAGCAGACACTAGTAATACACAGATCTGCTGATTCTCATGTGAGATATGTTTATTCTTTATCAAATACATTATACTCACAAATTTTTATTAAGTAAAATACTTTATGTATAAATCCCAATACATCCCAAATGAGGGAGGAGAGATTTTGTTTGACCATGCTGGTTTTATCACTTCTGAGTGTTTCTTTGGAGATAGCTTTTGCGATCTTCCTTCAGAGATCACAGTCCCTACTCCTTAGGTTCGGAACAGGTTTTATACCTGCAGGCTTATTTTGTTACTATCTACGTAATTCTCTGCAGGGAAGATTTTTAGAATCTGGGACAGCATTTTCATGGTACCTGTTTATCCTGAAGAGGAAGTGGAGCCAAAAGTCAGAACTTTCTCTAACTTTCTGCCTTACTTTAGGAGAGTATGTTCTTGGAAGTTAGATGTTTAGTAGCTAGAAGAGAAAGTTACAGAATCTCTAATCCTGTGCTCAAAACAGGAAGTGTGGTTGGATTACATGATCATTGATGTTACAAGAATTAAGGCAAATCAGTTTTATTCAAAACAAACCTAGTTACTAAGAAAGAGGTCCATTTTTTGTTTTGTTGTGGTTGGTGGCTAATATTGAATACACTTCGCCAGATATTTTTCTGGTTGTATTATACTTTACATTTATTTATTTATTTATTTATTTTTTGAGACGGAGTCTTGCTCTGTCGCCCAGGCTGGAGTGCAGTGGCTGGATCTCAGCTCACTGCAACCTCCGCCTCCCAGGTTCACGCCATTCTCCTGCCTCAGCCTCCCGAGTAGCTGGGACCACAGGCGCCGGCCACCTCGGCTGGCTAATTTTTTGTATTTTTAGTAGAGACGGGGTTTCACCGTGTTAGCCAGGAAGGTCTCGATCTCCTGACCTCGTGATCCACCCGTCTTGGCCTCCCAAAGTGCTGGGATTACAGGCTTGAGCCACTGCGCCCGGCCTTTACATTTATTTCAAAGATACTTCTTTTATCTTTTGTTTGTGTATATCCCAGCCAAGCCACCATTTAGCAATAAACCTGTTGAGTGACTGTTTCTTGTATACCATTATGTTGCTAACTGGCAAGTCCTATGACTGAAGGCTGTATTTTCTAGCCTTGAAAAAATATGAATTTAGCTGTGCACAGCGGCTCACGCCTGTAATTCCAGCAGTTTGGGAGGCTGAGGTGGGCAGACCACTTGAGCCCAGGTGCTCTAGACCAGCCTGAGCACCATAGTAAGACCTCATCTCTACAAAAACACAAAAATTAGCTGAGCATGGTGGCATGCGCCTGTAGTCCCAACTATTCGGGAGGCTGAGGCAGAAGGGTTGCTTGAGCCCAGGAGGCGGAGGTTGCAGTAAGCCAAGACCACACCTGGGTAACAGAGTGAGACCCTGTCTCAAAAAGAAATAAAAATATGAATTTAGCTTCTGTTAGATAAATATTGTGCAAAACCTGCGTTTACAAGTTGCTGACAGTTTTCATTTTATTTAGAAACTTATCCCAGTATGTTTTTAGTACATTTATGAAAGTTGTTTCTTGGCAGAGTTACCACCTCACGTAGGCGGTCATTTACAAAACAGCCAAGTTTTATTCATTTTCATTAGAAAATATAGTGATTTTTACCAGGATTTCCAAAGTAACCATGCTTGCTTTCTTCAGTGGTAGATAGTGGCTTTGCAGTAAAAATTGGTGGTAAGATTTTTGAATAGGTATTTTTGGAAATACTGAAGGATTTTAACCTCTAATAATTTGCTTTTTGGAGCATTGGTAATGCTCCAGCAGATTATTTTTTCCTTTTCAGTTTTACTTATAACATTTCCTCAAATAGCCATGTTCATAAAATTTGGGGGAAAAGGAAGAGAGGAAGCAATTACTGATTCATCCCTGTGATATTTGGGTATTTCCATGGAAGAAGGTTAAGGGTGGGGGGGTTTTTAAAATTTGGCAACACATGTACAGATTGGCAAATGTTTGCTTTTTACTATTTGGGTTCACCATAAGCCAGAATGCCTACAGATATGTTAATCCAAGTTTGAGGAAATGGATTTTTTTTTTTCCCACTGAAACAATAGCGATAAGGTTAAACATAATCTGTAGACAATTGCGTTTGTATTACTGTTCCCATTGACCAATGTTCACATAGGCAAAAAAGAATAATTTATTACATGTGAAAAATAAAGCTCACTATTAATAATGTCCTTTGGACAGAAATGTAAGGTAACTACACTGTTGGGTGATATTTGCCTTGATAGCATCATACATCTTACTGTGTATTTAATTCTAATGTTGAACTTTTTATGTGCCTGGCACTGTTCTGAGTGCTTTACAAATATTCATTCAACTTTAATTCATTTAATGGCTAATTACTCTAATTCAGTTAGAGCTTTTGGAAGAAAGTAATTGAGTGTGTTATGTATCCCCCCCATCCACCCCATTTGTTTTGTTTGCATGGACCCTGACCTCACTGATTAGGAGTGGAGGACTTTAGTCTCAGGGCTCGCAATGAATCCTTGTCTTGTGGTAGTTCTGCTTCAGTGTTTGTAACCTGTGAAAGAGTCTGTCTTGAGATGGTGAGAGGCTTGCACTTAACTGGTTTTTGTGTTATAATTATATAATTATAATTGTATTCGTACATTGTAATTGTATAATTGTAAAACTTACATTTTCAGGAAATTACAGCCTTTAATAAAAAAAGAAAACATATACATGTCCTCTCTCTCTTTTGTTTAATTAGGCATATTTTCTATTTACGTGCTAGAAAAGTTGTTAGAAATCATTTCACATTCATTCTTCTCTGTGTCCCTGCCCATTCCAGCATGCTCGAAGACGACCTTCAGCTCAGTGACAGTGAGGACAGTGACGGTGAACAAGTAAGTGTTGCACAGCCTGTAATACCAGGAGTCCTTTTAAATCCATCTAACAGATCTGAGCTGCTTGTTCTAACCTGTTTTTTGTTCTTTTCCTGTTCCTTCTTCCCCTTATTGTGAATGCCTAGACCCCAGAGAAGCCTCCCTCCTCATCTGCACCTCCAAGGTACCGTGTGGGTTTCTCCCCATCTGTACAGAATGTTTGCAATTTTTTTACCAAATGGGAAAAATAAAGCCTTATTTAGTACTTCCGCAGTTTTTTCATGGGAAGGAGCTGAAGGATCACAGTAAAAGGAAAGTACCTGTTTAATATTTTGGAAGCTTAAATCAGCCATAAGGAGGCTGTTAACCCTATAGAAGCGAGAGCCCCACACTGATCTGCATCATCAGTATAGATGTTAAAGATTTTTAAGAATTTACAGGCTGGGCGTACTAGCTCACGCCTGTAACTCCAGCACTTTGGGAGGCCGAGGTGGGCAGATCACTTGAGGTCAGGAGTTCGAGACCAGCCTGGACAACATGGTGAAACCCTGTCTCTACTAAAAATACAAATGTTAGCCAGGCATGGTGGCGCGTGCCTGTAGTCCCAGCTACTCGGGAGGTTGAGGCAGGAGAATCGCTTGAACCCAAGAGATGGAGGTTGGCAGTGAGCTGAAATCGTGCCACTGCACTCCAGCCTGGGTGACAGAGCGAGACTCTGTCTCAAAAAAGGAGTTTACAAACAAGCTTAAAATACAATTTATCATCAGTGTTAGGTAATCAATATTTGAAAAGTTAAACTGACAACCCCGGGTTTTAGTGGAGGTAACAGATTTGCTGTTTTCAGTAAAGCTCAATTATTTCCAGAACTTCTTTTTCATTATGGCTGTTTTCTTAGTTACATGAATTTTCATACTGTTTCAGCTGCTTTTCAAAATGACCAGCAGTACATTTCAGTGTGATGGGAAATGGAACAAGCCAGCCATACTTTAGGAAATGTGATGATTTAATTTTTGAAAATATGAACTGTTTGAACTACTTTTATAATATTTTCCTGTGATATGCCAGATACCTGTCTTTTATGGACAAAGTTATTTTACTCCCTTGAGATGTGCTCATCCACTCGGAGACGAGATTAGCAATAAAATCTTGTCCATTATGCAAGGGATGTTATAGTTAATGTGGAGGAAGCCCATGTAATTATGTGCACTCTTACAGATTCATAAGGTTTGCTTGATTATGTCTTATTTTGTTCAGTCATTTCTAGTGGGTTATGATGACTCATAAAACATGACAAGGTAGCCTAACTTCTAAAAGTGAAGGAAAAGGAAAAAGAAGAGACCAAGCAGGGGTACAGATTTGAGGCAGGAGCAACATTGAGAGTGTAGCCCCTTTTGCTCATCACTGGCTCATGCTCTTCAGCTGCCAGTGGACATAGGGCCACAGACTGGGTACAGCATTTCTGTGAGGAAATTATATAGTTGTATCGTGTGTGCTTTAAAATTACTTCAACTAGTGATTTTGTTATTGTTTAATACTTTTTATTCTAGTATGTTATTTACGAATCTATTTTGAAAATGTTTTAGGTGGATTTGGAATCTGTCCAGATTTTAGTTAATGACTTATTGCTTTAATTAATACCATCTAGGGTGAAGCTTTAAGATTATATATGCTTTGAAATTCTATGTGTGTCTAGCGGTGTGATCAATGTGTTTTCTCACTAACTTAGATTTATTGCCCCATTCTTAAAATTTGGAGTAGATAATCTCTCCTTTGGCTGATATTTGGGGATGATCCCTAAATCACTTTTGTAGTTCTGCCAGGAAGTGTGAATGGTTGTTTACTTTTGAGTTCATCTTGCAAAAGAACACCATTTATATTTAGTGGTCTTTGGCTACCACCCAGTTCTTGTATAGAGAATATAGGGAGATTTAACGTACTGGCTTTTCTTATAGAAATTAATTGGATTTGGTTATGTGTAGCAGAGACCAGCAAACTTAAAGGATCAGATAGTGAATATTTTAGGCTTTGTGGGCCGTATATGTCTCTGTTGCAACTGTTCAAATCTGCCATTGCAGCATAAAAGCAGACATAGTACATTAAAGAAATGGGTATGGGTGTCTTCCAATAAGACTTTTATTTAGAAAAGCAGGCAGCCAGCCTAGGCTATGGTTTACCAACCCTTCATATGAAGCACCCAGCATCTAACTTAAATTTTGGATCGCTTGAAATATTCTTCAGGAGTAAAATTTCACAGGCTTCTCATTTATGCATTTATCTGGTGAACAGTTTTCAGAGGTTTTTGCTTTTCTATTAAACTACTTTGGGCCTTTCTCAGTTGGATGATGTGATAGTTTAGCAGTGTATCTAATACCAAGACCCTTCCTTTTGAGTAGCAGAAAAATGGGCAAGGGAGAAAGAAGAAATCCACCTTGCATCGTGCCTTCTAATTTTATCTTTTGGTTGCTTTGCAGTGTTCCACAGTCCCTTCCAGAACCGGTGGCATCAGCACATTCCAGCAGTGCAGAGTCAGAAAGCACCAGTGACTCAGACAGTTCCTCAGACTCGGAGAGCGAGAGCAGTTCAAGTGACAGCGAAGAAAATGAGCCCCTAGAAACCCCAGCTCCGGAGGTACCGTGTCCCCCCTCGAGATGGCCACCTTAAATGGCAGCATTCTGCCCTTTGAAGCTAGAGTCTCTGCTGTGGGCCAGGACTGACCATGAGACTGAGTCATTCTGTGCCATAGGGCAATGCTTTCCTGCTCCTACGCTGTCTAGAGCCATCTGTTTCTATTTATTTGCTTCTTACCAAATATTTAATAAAGGAGAGCTGGGAGAGAGGTCTTCTCTCCCCTGTTGAAAATGATAGGTCTTCTCTGTCGTTGCTAGTGGTGTTTTGAAGATCAACTCATTAAGACTGTTTGCACACCATTTTCTTTTCCCTTCTTTTAAAAAGAAAACTTGGTTTCAGTAGGCTGCTATTTTAATATTAATGAGAATTCTTTTTGAAGTTTTATAAATGCATGAATTAAGGAAAGTAAAAGGAGACCGCCTGATTTAGCAAAGGGCAGGAAAGTGAACTAGAAATAAGTCATCAGGAGTTCTATTTTCGAATTACTAAAAGCCATGCATTAAATTGATGGCAAAGTGATTTTGTCAGGGTTCTGTTTCTTGCTCCCTTCTGCCCCATGTAAAACAGGGATGATGGTGTTTGCTTGTCACCCACCGTCAGGAGAATATTGTAAAGATAAACTGATAAGACTGAAAATCTTAAGCACTAAATAAATATAGAGGGTTTATGCTATTTACTGGATTGTGGAGCCCAAGAAATTGTTAGTAACAGCTAACAGGGTTGCCAAATAACCTCAAAATTTGGGTAACGTTGTAAAAATTATGGTGGGGAAAGAAATGAATGAAAAGGGAAGGCATTCTTTTCTTTTTGGTGAATTAGACCAGCCCACATCGAGAAAAATATTCCAGATATTTAATATGGAAATGCCAGGAAATGAAGCTTTCTAATTAGGAAAGCATTAAAAAGCCTTCTGTGTTTGTCTCTGTTTAGAAAGCAAAGCAGTTCCAGTGGGGCATTAACTGAATACATCTGGAGCTGATGTAGGGAGATTTAAGGGTCTTGTCTGAGGGTGAGGGAGGCTGAGAAAATAACTGGCTGTCATTTTCTGTTAGACGCGAATCTGTGTCTGGCGCGGAAAATAAGAGCTTGATATGTTTTGGAGTGGACAGACATGCATCAGTATTAACTGCACTTGAAGTGCCTTTCAGATTTAGAAACTACATTGTATGTTTCTAGGGCTCTTTGTTTCCTTATATGATACTAATTGCTATTGAAATAATTTTTCTTTGCCTCAAGGAAAAGGATACTGAATATGCTGTGCAGACAAATTGTGTGATGTTCACTGTTAACGTTTGTAAGATCTTTACTTTGTGTTTCACCTTATTCTTAAGAAAAATCTTCATGCTAGTTAGATTACTGACATCGAAAAGATAATTAAATAACATTTAATTAAAATAAAATGGAAATGGTACAGATTTGGCTGAATAATTGAAACTTGATAGAAAGTCTGGTGTTTGTAGTAATGAGACATAGATATATTTTATTGCTTGAGAAGTTACTGGAATAGAGTGAAACCTCTTAGAAGTAAAATAAATGGTCCCCTCCTGCCTTATCTTTTAAAATCGCTTTACTAAAAAGGGCTAGTATTGGTATGTATTGTAGATCCAGACTTGTGGACAGTATGTGTTATGTACTGAGGCTCATCCTCCTGGGAATATTTTATCTTTGTTTAGATTTTAAATTTTGAATTTTTCCTAAAGTATTTAACTACATCTCTTTCCTTTTACAGTAAATACCTGCATTATTATAAATCTCTGGTGTTATTTGGGGAGTAACACAAATTCCATAATAAGTTGTACATACAGATATTAATGAAAATTCTTTTTCATTAATATTCCATAATCAGTACTGTAGATTATGCAGTTTTCACTGTTTCTCACTCTTTTATGTCTTTTAATGTTTTGGGTATGTAGTAGGTGTATATATGGGTGCGTGAGATATTTTGATACAGCCGTATAATGCATAATAATCACATCAGAGTAAGTGGGGTACCCATCACCTCAAGCATTTAAAAAACGTTTTGCACTCATATTCCCCGTAGCTATGTAGTGTTACTAAAAGAATAAATCTGTATTGTGCATAGCTCAGAACTTCTTAATTCAAAATCATAATTCATTCTAAAATATACTGACTTTTGCCAATTTATTAAAACACCTAATACAAAATAATTATATCCTTTTTTTCCTATTTCCAATTTGCAGTATTTGGGTTGCACTGGCACTGGGAGGGCAGATTGGGGGTCGGGTGAGGAGAGGCAGAGAAAGAAATGAAAGTCCAGACCTTGATCCTCTAAACAAAGATAAAATGTTCCTAGGATATTTGAAAGTCTAAAACCTTGGCACTTTTATCTACTTAAACTTTATTTTTAAAAATGTTTTATTTTCATTTTTATTTATTTATTTTTATTGAGACAGAGTCTCACTCTGTCACCTAGGCTGGAGTGCAGTGGTGTGATCTCGGCTCACTGCAAGCTCTGCCTCCCGGGTTCAAGTGATTCTCCTACCTCAGCCTCCTGAGTGAGTAGCTGGGACTACAGGTACGTGCCACCACATCCGGCTAATTTTTGTATTTTTAGTAGAGATGGGGTTTCACCATGTTGGCCAGGCTGGTCTCGAACTCCTGACCTCAAGTGATCCACCCACCTCAGCCTCCCAAAGTGCTGGGATTACAGGCATGAGCCACGGCGCCCAGCCTAAAAAATATTTTAAATCAATCCCTTATGAAAACATTTTTTCCATCTCAGTACCCAAATAATATGTCAAAGAAATTGTATCCATTTCACAACTTAATATTGGGTATACAGGATTGCCCCTACCTCTTCCCCTTGTCTGGCACAACTACTCAATTTTACCCTCAAATTGGGACATAGGCCTTCCTTCAGAACTTTTTAGGACTGTAGTGGAAGAATATATTATATTTCTGTAACCAAGACATTCTTTGGGACTACTAAATGTATCTCAGTACTATGCTGTTCTGGGGGTTGGGGGGAAACCAGGTGTTATTTATACCAGGAATGACTTCCCTTTTGGGTTCGCACTTAAATCATCTTCTAAAGAGCATGCCAGGGATTGGGGTGCAGTTGTAAGTGTAGCCAGTGGGTGAGGTGTATCCATACCTTTCCTGAGGAAGGGTGTGAAGGCTTGGTGCCTGTTGTGATTGGCAAGTGATGTCTCTCACTACCTTGTCCCATCAGTTAACCACTTATGTAACCACACCCTGAAGTCTCTGTAGGAAATCATGTTTGACAAGTGGGCATTGTGTGCTAATCTTTTCTCTACTCTTAACCATTCTGCCTTCTTAGAATATTGAATACAGATTTAGATTACATGTGACAAAATGCCTGCCACTTAATAGTAGTTTCCTTCTTCCCTCCCTCTCTGCCCTTAAATTCGGATGACAGCATAGGTATACAGTTAACATAAGCGAAGGAAGCCATAAGGAAGATAATGTTATCATAAGCAGCAGTATGGGGTAAACAGAAAGAAAAAAAGGAATTATGCAATCGTCTTACTGTCCAAAGAATGTTCTTGCCTGGTTTTTTAAGTTTCTTAGTTCTGTTCCATTAGTTACACTAAACCCGAACTGTCTACCTGATCATTTTATTACCTAACCTTTTCCTGGCCAAAAAGCCTTTATGTCATAGCCACATATTTTTCATCATTAGATTTCCATGTTTTATGGAGTAGAATTATTTGGGATGTTCCACTCGGAAAAATTGTCAGCAGTCTTTCTTCCCCTTAAAACTTTTCCACCTACTGGAGTGTTCTCCTTATCTATAATCTAAGCAAATAAATCTGAAGTAGGATGTCTTTCAACTAATTTTCTGATGCATTATGTATATGACTTATTTCTACAAACCACCTCCCAGAGTGGATCTTTAAAGAAATTAGTATTTTTCTTAAGATAAGGACATAAGGACAGCGATGTGTTCTCTTTAAAATAAATGTAACTATCTGTTAGACAATAATATTTTTCTATATGATATGAAATTCATGGATATAGTAATCCACCTAGCAGAATACTCATGTATCTCATGCACCCACTATGTGCAAGATAGAGTAGTGGAACTTGGAGACACAAGAGTCTCTGTCATTCTTTTAATAAGGTGTAATAGCCGAGCTGGAGAGACGTGGTGGGATGCAACAGCAGTTAATATAGCGACAAAGGTTGAACTAACAGTTAAGATAACAAGCCAGGAACCTCAGGAACCTCTGTTTTTATGCCACGCAATTGTACATTCTCATTGCCCCTGACTGTATGCCTCCCTTTGTATCTTAGAAACATAGGTGCTATTTCAGACCAGGTTGCTTGTAATGAGAGATTTGATGTATGACTTTTTTTTTTTTTTTTTTTGAGACCGAGGTGTCACTCTATCACCCAAGTTGGAGTGCACATGGCTCCCTGCGGTCTCAATCTCCTGGGCTCGAGCAGTCCTCACCTTAGCCTTCTGAGTAGCTGGGGCCACAGGCATGTGCCACCTCTCCTGGCTAATCTTTTACTTTTTTGTATCAATGAGGTATTGCTATGTTGCCCAGGCTGGTCTTGAACTCCTGGGCTTAAAGAATTCTCCTGTGTTGGCCTTCCAAAGCTGAGATTATAGGCGTGAACCACCGTGTTGGTCCAATGTTTGACTTTTAAAGGGTTCACATGGGATTAAGTGCTTGGCTAATGTGACCCAGCTGACTTCTTATCAAGGTGTAAAAATTGCAAATCAGTATATACTACATGTGATGTGATAACTTTGTCACATGTAAATGTTTACTACATAATGTTTTTAAGTAAAAGAGAGAAATGGGCCTGTTATTCTAGTGCTTTGGAAAACTGAGGCAGGAAGATCACTTGAGGCCAGAAGTTTGAGGCTGCAGTGAGCTATTATGATGCTACTGTACTCCAGTCTGGGCAAGAGAGTGAGACCCTATCACACACAAAAAAGAGAAATCTCTTCTTGAATAAAAGTCATCTTTAGTTGAAAAATATGTCAAAACAAGGATAAAATGTGAGCCCACTAAAACTTAGTTTATTCATTAGCTGCCTTCTGCAGATACTTGATGAAATGATTTTTTACTCATTTCCTCTTGTTATTCCTTAATAGAGTAGTTCACATACCAAAATGTGTCAATTCTGTTTAAATTATACTATAATTACCATTAGAATATATTATAAAGATTTCTCAGCAGTTGGCAGTTGCCTGTTGGTTAATACTTGCTATTACCAAATTTCTAAATCCCACAAAAAAGTGACGGTTGCTTTAAGAGTTAATTGTTATAGATCTTATAACTTGAGGAGGATAACTGGAACCTAAATTCTGGTTTTGGAGGGATTCGCTCCTCTGCAGGACAGTATTGTATAAGTGGGTGACTAACACAAAAGAATGATTTGTCATCAGTCAGTTAACACTTTTATTTCTTTCCTTATTTTTAGCCTGAGCCTCCAACAACAAACAAATGGCAGCTGGACAACTGGCTGACCAAAGTCAGCCAGCCAGCTGCGCCACTGGAGGGTCCCGGCAGCACAGAGTCCCCACGGCGGCGCCCAGAGAGTAAGGGCAGCAGCGACGGTGCCACGAGTCAGGAGCGTTCTGAATCCAAAGATCCTCCCCTGAAAAGCTCCAGCAAAGCCCCCCGGGCCCCACCTGAAGCCCCCCACCCCGGAAAGAGGAGCTGTCAGAAGTCCCCGGCACAGCAGGAACCCCCACAGAGGCAAACTGTTGGAACCAAACAACCCAAAAAACCTGTCAAGGCCTCTGCCCGGGCAGATTCACGGGCCAGCCTGCAGGTGGAAAGGGAGGCGGGACTTCTTCCCTACGGCTCCAGAGACCAGACTTCCAAAGACAAGCCCAAGGTGAAGACGAAAGGACGGCCCCGGGCCGCAGCAAGCAAAGAGCCCAAGCCAGCAGTGCCCCCCTCCAGTGAGAAGAAGAAGCACAAGAGCTCCCTCCCTGCCCCCTCTAAGGCTCCCTCAGGCCCAGAACCCACGAAGGACAATGTGGGGGACAGGAGCCCTGAGCACTTTGCTCTTGTTCCCCTGACTCAGAGCCAGGGCCCGCTCCACAGTGGCAGCAGCAGCAGGACTAGTGGCTGCCGCCAAGCCGTGGTGGTCCAGGAGGACAGCCGCAAAGACAGACTCCCATTGCCTTTGAGAGACACCAAGCTGCTCTCACCGCTCAGGGACACTCCTCCCCCACAAAGCTTGATGGTGAAGATCACCCTAGACCTGCTCTCTCGGGTACCCCAGCCTCCCGGAAAGGGGAGCCGCCAGAGGAAAGCAGAGGATAAACAGCTGCCCGCAGGGAAGAAGCACAGTTCTGAGAAGAGGAGCTCAGACAGCTCAAGCAAATTGGCCAAAAAGAGAAATGTGAGTTCTGGGGAGACTGCCCTGTCTCCAGTGTGGCCTATCCTTGCTGTTGGCCTGATGGTATCTTTGATCCGCCTTTGATTTAGGCCCAGTTGAGTTGTCTCACAAGTGTTTGCTTTGATTGGCTGTAGCCTTTGTGCCTTCTCCCAGCGTTACCTGTCTGGACTTTGCTTCTCATTCTGCATATGGGCATTAACACGTGTTGTGTCCCTCCATCGGTCTTGCTAGTTTAAAAAAGGTGAGGCAGTCATTAAAAACGATAGCTTCTTTTAGGATAATGTAGCATCTAGGGCTGCCCCCACCCCCCCCCCCCCTCCTTTTTTTTAGGCAAGGTCTTGCTCTGTTGCCCAGGCTGGAGTGGTGTGATCTTGGCTCACTAAAGCCTCTGTCTCTGGGGTGGAATGATCCTCCTACGTAAGCCTTCTGAGTAGCTGGGACCACAGGGGTGCGCCACCACGCCCGGCTAGTTTTTGTATTTTTTTGTAGAGGTGGAGTTTCACCATGTTGGCCAGGCTGCTCTTGAACTCCTGAGCTCGTTATCCACCCGCCTCTGCCCAAGTGATGGGACCACAGGCATGAGACACGATGCCCAGCCTCATTTTCATTTATTCTTATAACTGGCATTTACCACCTGGCCCATTAGGTTTTGTCCATTAGGTTAGAAATTGAGATATTATATTAATTGAAATGTTAATTCATATTCTGAATTATTAAAAGAACTGCTCTGTACAAATTTTACTCTCGTAGTAGGATCTTTTATACCAATATCACATCCATATTTTAACACATGACCATACGACACCTCATTACAGTTACTAACATATGGTTAGTATCTCATTGAGTAATATAGGCTGATAATGGCACATTGCAAAGTGTTGACCACATCATTTTATTTATTATAATTTTGGAAGATTCTTTTGGATACAGAATGGACAGACAGAGTAAAAAAAAAATTGCCGCATTATTTAAGATTGTCTGTTACTTGAACGTGCTGCTATTTTAGACAGTCTCCTTTTATTTTGAATCATTGAGCTCTTGTTCTATTTGTTGCTTTTTCATGATGATGAAAGATTAGTGAGCTTTTCTCCAGTAGCATTCCCAAGCCAACTTGCCCAAGTATCAGAGACAAAGACACAAGAAGGGCCAACTTTCTCCTGCTGAGAAGGAAATAAAATTTTTAACACTCTTGTAAGTACATGAAAAACTTCTTACTCAGCTGTGGAAGTTGAGCTAAGAATAACAAAGGGAAAAAAGATTGTGAAGCCTGCTGTCATGTCTGAGATTTGACTGATGAATCCACTGGGTTAAAAATATAACCCGACTTTACCGAATAGTAAAGGGCGACTGCTTTCTTCAGAACCTCCTCGCAGCAGACTAGAGGATGTGTATTGCCACCACGTTTGCAGCAGGCAAGTTGAGTGGGATGGTATCCGTGCTAATGAGTGCTCTGTCTCAGCTAGAAGAGGGCATATTTTCATGCCAGAAACTTCTTTAAACTTTTTATATGGGATGGATTAGGGGGTATGTGTGTGTGTGTGTGTGAAAGGTACAAAACTTTATGGAGAAAATTGTGATGGACCTGGTTAGGAAAAAGATACCTGCATCTGATAACACCTGAGAAAACTTCAGGAACACACTCATGTAGCTCCCTGTCCTGGTAAATCTCTTACTTGTCTCCCAGCTGCTGTGGTCTTGTGTGGTCTCCAGTGCTGACCGTCTGCATTAGCTGGGGTGGGGACAGGTATTCACTTCTGAAAGGATTACTTACCAGGTGGAAATGTTAGAACCTGGAGGATCCCCCAGAGAGCTCAGTCTAGTTCATACCCCAGTGCAAATCTAGAAGTGTTGCTTGAGGCCCTAGAAAGGGAAACTTCCAGCTCTCTCTGTTGACTGTGGGAACTGTGCCCTCTAAAAGCCGTTCCCAGGTTTTGGCTGAGCACCTCTTGGGCAGCTCATTTATCTTTCTGTTTAGAGCATGAAGAAATAGTGATCCCTTCATCTTAATTGAGTGCATGATTTCTTCAAAAGGCTGTCGAACTGCTGAGGGATCTGACCTGGGAAACAGTCTGCCTCTTTGGTACCCTCAGTATTGATATCTGACCCACTGGTTCCAAACTCCGGCTACACATTACAGTCACCTGGGAGCCTTTAGCACTGATGATGGGAATCCCCAACCCCCACTGGTATTTAAAAAATTCCTCTGGTAATCCTAGTGCCTATCAGGGCTGGGAACCACTGAAGCAGAGCCGTACTACAGGGCCCAAGAGCGTACAAAGCTAGTTATTTGGATCCAAAATTGGTCAAGTGTGCAGTGTTTAGACATCATGATCTAGGCAAACAGAATTCCTGGCCTGAAATATGTCACTAGTTACAAACATTAGAAGCTTTCAGGTAAATAAATATAAAGAAACAGTCAACTGTATTCTTACTTCTTCTTCAGAGAATCGTGTGTCGTTTGGTTTAACTTCCTGCTGGATTCCAGGTGGGAGATGAGCGTATTAATCTCATTATTTATTGTAGAAGACAGGTTGTCCCCCCTTCCTAATGAGGGGTGCCCTGACTGCTTATTCGGGGTTCTCTGCCCCTGGCCCTCTGACTAGCATGGTTGCTCCAGCAGGCACCAGTGTGTGGGCCTGCTCTCCATGGCAGAGACAGGGCTGTCAAGTTTGGGTACTGCTAACATTTGGATAATGAGGATATTTTTCATTTTCTTCATTTTAAATGTGAACATTAGAAAAAGCTCTGTGAGCATATAGTCAGAGCAACAGAAGAACATGCTTGATCCCTCACATTAGTGGAATTTAGTGTTTTTATTTAAAGGCCTGTTAGAGTCTGTCCCTCTCTTGGCACAAAGTTTAGCAAATATTTTCTTTCAGAATATTTACAGATCCTTGAATCCACTTCAGACTTAAAAGTGTATGAAGATGATCACAAAGAGTTAATGGTGGCTAACAGCTGTGATGAAGTCATTAGACACGGCACCTATAGAAATGCACATGCATTTTTTTTTTTACTACTCTACAGCCGTGGGTAAGGAACAATGCATGAGGAAGAGTAGAGAGAGCTGTGAGGGTAAATATGCGTGACCTCATGTCGTGTTCTTTACATAAACTACTGAATTTCATCAGTCTGATTACAGTTTAGATTTTCTAATACCAACTTATGTTTTCTTTTTAAAAATTTTTATTTTTAGCTTAGAGACTGTTCTGTTAATTCATCTACTTATTTTTTAGAGACAGGGTCTCGCTCTGTTGCCCAGGCTGGAATGCAGTGGCATAGCTCACCAACCTCAAACTCCTGGGCTCAGGTGACCCTCCTGCCTCAGCCTCCTTAGTAGCTTGGACTACAGGCACATGCCACTGTACCCAGCTAATTTCTTTTTATTTTTTGTAGAGACAGAGTTTTACTTTGTTGCCCAGGCTAGTCTTGAACTCGGGAGCTCCAGCAACCCTACCTCTGCCTCCCAAAGCAGTGGAGGTACTGGTTGAGGGCAGTTGTCTGGCTCATTGGTGTTTTGAACAAAGAATTGGACAAAATGCACAAAAAACCAAGGCAGTGAAAACAGATTTATTTTAAATGAAAGTATGTTCCACAGGGTGGGAGCTGGCTGGAGCAAGAGGCTCAGGATCACTGGTTCTTCTGGGGTTTGTATGCCCTCTAGAGGTTTCCCATTGGTTCACTCTAGTGGCCCACGACTGGTCTGATTGATTGTAGGGGGGACCAATCAGAGTTACTTTCATTTTCCAGCTACCACACAGAAAAAGGAGGGGTTGAAAAGGGAGGGAGTAGCCTCTGATATCCAGTCAGTGTAGGTGGGCCTAAGGTTCCCTGCCTCCAGACCCTATTCTCCTGCCTCACTGGGGTTACAGGCATGAGCCACCATGCCTGGCCTATATTTTCTTCTTTAGAATTCTTAAACCAAGCTTAATTTTTTCCAGATTTGGAAGAAAAGTTGAACTCAAGAACTACAATATATATATACAGTAATATGCAACCAGGCCAGTGCAATTGGGAGCCTTCTAAAAATGTGCCTAGCTGGGCACAGTGGCTCACATTTGTAATCCCAGCCCTTTGAGAGGCTGAGGTGGGTGGATTGCTTGAGCCCAGGAGTTCAAGACCAGCCTGGGCAACTCTGTGAGACCCCGTCTCTGGGGGAAAAAAAAATTTTTTTTTTTTTTAATTAGCCAGGCGCAGTGGTGCATGCCTGAGGTCGCAGCTACTCGGGAAGCTGTGGTGGGAGGATCACTTGAGCCCAGGAGTTAAAGGTTGCAGTGAGCTGTGATTGAGTCACTGCAGTCCAGTATGGGCAACAGAGTAAGACCCTGTCTCTGAAAAAAGAAAAATAAACACCTAATGTGCATAGAGCTACATGTGTGAGCCTTGCATTGTTCCTAGAACATGGAGATAATTCCTCACTTCATTCAGTCATCTTATAGATTCCTTTCAAATGAAGGATAGTCTGTCTTAATTGTCATTTGGATGAATAATTGAATAAGGAGGTGCATTCATTCAAGTCTTTCTTTTCCTTTTTCTAAATAATTGCTTTGCCGACCAAGACACTTTAACTTTTTTGGGAAAGACGTTCCAGTGCTATCGTGTATGTGTTTTGAGGAGTGAGGAAGGGAAGTTATGATGTGTAGGAGGAAAATGCAGCTTTATTGCAGGGAGTGCTTGGTTCAGTCCTTCCCTTCCATCCAAGATCTGACTGTCTTTTCTTGGTTTATTGCTCCAGATCAGCACCCCTGGTTATCTTTCAGAATGAAAGCTCATCCTTTCTGCTTGACTAAGGCCATTTACATCTAAATTTCTCCAGGCCTGTTAGTTACTTTGAGGAGAACACCACAGCCATCTGCATGTGATAGCTTAGGCTGTTCTGAATCATCCGTTCCCTCACCAAAGAGAAAAGTGGATGAATTTCCCTTTTCTGTAGCACTCATCCCAGTGAACACAACCTGTTTGCACAGCAAGTCCCTGGGCCTGATCTTGGTGCAAACTTAAATTGATGTCCCTTGTGTCTTTTTCGTATTGAATCTCCTTCCGAGGCGAATCGCAGGGAAGTCCCTGAATTTCCCCAAAGACTGCTTCTCCAGTTTTCTGTGTTCCATGTGCTACCAAGCTCATTTGCTTCCCTTTGGAAGAAGATAATAGAGCCTTAGAATTTAGGTGTGGAAAGAACCTTAGTGGTCCCTTGATCAGCTGCCACCTTTTATAGATGAGATCCAGAAAGGCACTAACATGGCTTGGCTGCTGAGTAAAAATAGATCTGCAACTCAGGCATGCTGTCTCCTCCCAGTCCGGTGATCTTTCCTCTTTTTCACACGTATCTGTGTACAAGTGTCTGTCGGGAGGATTCTCAAGAGGCGCACAAGGTCAGCATACTGGCTCTGACGCTGCCAGTGAATAAGGCGGTTACCACGTCAGCCCTGGCTTGGTTCCTCCACGGCCCCCACCGTTGCCACTTAGTACCACACACATTCCTACTCCACTTTAGCTCCTCCTGCAGATGCTCCCATCTTCCTCCAAAGCCAAGCTCCTGGTTAACTACGTCTTTCCATCTGCTAGAATCTCTGTGGCCCCAAATAAGTGTCAGTTCTGGAAAAAGCCACCTTTTCCCTGCTTCCTCCAAGTGTCTGCTGGGTGAGCCAGCTGCAGGGCAGCACAGCCCGCCGAGAGGCTTTCCCTGACGGAAACTGACTCTGCCCCTTGCAAGCCCATGTCTTCCTTTTATGGCCTTCACTCTTGCCCTGTGCTCCACTGTGGGTGGAGCAGCATCTGGCAGATGATCAGGGCTGCCTGACCCAACAGGTTAAGAAAAGCAAACAAGTCTGTGAGGACCAATTCGTCAGCCGGCAGCCTCCCTTTGTGGAAGGTGAGGCACCGTCCTTGAGACACTTAACCTAGTAGAAAAAGAATTTCTGAAACCCATACCTTAAGCCAGATTCCCTGAAGAGGGGGTGTGGGGGTGATCTGGGGGATAAACCACAGGGCAAAGGGACTTCTTTTTCCTCCTGAAGAGAGAGTATCACTCTCATCTGAATGGCTTCTTGACCCAGAAAAATCTAAAGAACACCGTGCCTCCTGTTTCTTGGCAGGTCTTGTTCTTGGAATTTTGGTCTGCATTTCCGCTCACCCAGTATTGCATGGCTCCCAGGTTAATAACCCTTTCCTACATCCATCCACTTAAAGTTGTAGTGCAGTCCTGCATCCGGTGACCTCAGCTGTGTCCCTGAGCTATTAAGCTGAATTTCTGTGCCACTGACAAATACCAAGTGCCTACTCTGGGGAAGCCTCTGTGACTGTTCCAGAGAGAAGATGACAAAGTTCCAAGTGCATAGTGTACAAAAAAATACTAACCTCCTGCCCACTGGCTTGATTTCAACAGTTAAGCAAAATCAACAGAAGGGGATTTTTGCTTTAAAGTTTGATGGCTTGCTTTCTACCAGCTTATAGAATAGTATCTGCTTCTAGGTCGCTAAATATCAATATAAAGCATATTATTCCAGTAAGTGCCAATGCAGTTGTTAGATGCTGGCGCTGAAGTTAGTGCTTGCTGATTTCTCTCTTGTTGGCTGTCTACTTGAGTCACCGATTGGCACAGCCAGAGCTATAACCAGTCTGTGAGGATTGATTTGCCCTGACTTGTATCTTCATATGTGGTTTATAAGGTCTGCCAGATTGGCTTATAGTCACAATCAGCATGTCCTAAGCAAAATGAAACTATACGAACAAAACTCAGCTCTCATTCCACTGCTAGACTTTGGTGTTTTCTTTAAGAAGTAGCCTTGTTAATGCTTAGTTTTGCCTTGGGTGGCCTTAATGTGTCATTAACTGCCTGGAAATACCTTTCATTGAAAACAGTATATTTTACTACCTCATGTTCAATTTAGTATCCATCTGTATATTTTAGCAAATTTTGACTTTTCAAAGACAAAGTTTCTGTCTTGTAATGTTTCTTGGGCCGGCTATACTTCCTGTCATCTAAAACTCACTACAGTTCACTGGGCTGTTTGGTAACAGGGTAACCTGGGCATAATTAGGTGCTTGATTGACAAAGGAGTTACCAGTATCAGAAGTCAGTTTCTATTTTAACCCCATCATTTCCAATTGATTCTTTTTCTCTCCACCATTATTCACTGTCTCTCAAGTGTTGCCACTGTGAGTTGTTGAACGGAGGTTTGTATGCCGTGCAGAGCCCTGTCGCAATGTCTCAGCAAGCTTCTTTTGGTGTGTGGCAGCACCTTTAACCTCTAAATTGTGCTCCAGGATCTGCTGTAAGTCCATACTTGCAGGAGAAACAGCTGTGTAGAGTTTCCTATTGCATTTCATTTGTGGGTTTAGAACTCGGTTGCTCATTTCATATATTATCTCCTTTTTCAGTCCTTCAAGGTACATTTTTCCAACTTCTCTAATGAATGATTACATTTCTGAGTAGCTGATCTGTTTTTATCTTATCTAAGCAATATATTTATAATTTCTTCTTTGCATTGGCTAATCTGATTAGTAGTTCAGAATTAGTAGTTCAGAACCCAATTTGCAGATTATCTATAGCAAACTCTGAAGAACTGTGCTGTCAAGTAGAAATACAGTATAAGCCACATATGTAATTTAAACTTTTCTAATACCACATTAAAAACTGTAAAAAGGGGAGGAAATGGAAAATTAGTAAAAAAAAAAAAAAAAAAAAAAATTCTTTTTGAGACAGAGTCTCATTCTGATGCCCAGGCTGGAGTGTAGTGGCGCAATCTCAGCTCACTGCAACCTCCGCCTCCTGGGTTCTAGTGTGTGCCTCAGCTTCCTGAGTACCTGGGACTACAGGCGCCCACCACCACACTTGGCTAATTTTTGTATTTTTAGTAGAGATGGAGTTTCACCATGTTGGCCAGACTGGTCTTGAACTCCTGAGCTCAAGTCATCCATCCACCTTGGCCTCCCAAAGTGCTGGGATTACAGGCATGAGCCACCACACCCAACCCTAACATTGTAATAATTATATCTAATCTAGTATACCTAAAAGATTATTAATCAACTCCCAAAATATGTATGTCTGTTATATATCAATAAAAAAATCACTTAACATAAAAATATTACATTCCCCTTTTTGTACTAGGTCTTTATTTCAGATTAACACCATTCAAGTTCAGGTGCTCCCTAGATCTAGCTGTGGCTGCCAGTTGGTAGCGTACAGGACAGTGAGAACTGATGGCCTTCCGAGGATACAAGCCTTCACTTGGCCTTAATTTCTTTCTTCCTCCTGTATTTTCCCTTCTTAATGTTTTTACTTGTGCACATACTGCAAGATTAAAAACAGGTGTCTTTGTAAGCTACTCTGAAAGAAGCCATTTTGAAACGAGACACTGCATAAATGAATAAAAGTGTTTTTTCCAAAGGAGTCTCTGAAGGGCTGGATGGATGTGCAAATGCGGGCACACTAATTTGTAGGATGCCAGGAGAAGGGAATTTTTTTTTTTTTCTGTTTTCTATTATTTTGTGTGGAGCCAGACTGCTTATTGGCGTCTGGGCAGATTTTGAGCCTACACATCTTAAATTATTCATTTTTCTTAAACTCAGGAGGAGAGGAAGACATAGTGGTGAAAATTGGGGCCTCCCGCAGTTAATTTGAAGATTTTTTTTTTTTCTTTAAGAGAGGATTTCAGGTTTGTTAGGGATTGTCCTAAATTGACTGGCGTCCCAGATTTCTAACTTGGTGACCTGACACTTGGGAGGTTTGGTTCTAAATACACGTGAGAATTAACTGAAGGGCCTCACCCACCACTTACCTGCCACCTGCTAGACTGTGTGGGCTTCCTCCTGAACCCAGAGCCGTGGGAAGGAGGCTGGCAGGGAGTCTGCACATCAGACTCCTTAGAAAGCTGCTGTATGTGCTGACAAGTGAGGCACGAGAATACCAGAGAGACTTTCGTCATGAAGAATTCTGTGTTGTTTTAATGATTAAATGTATTTAGAGCTTTAGTTGGTATAAATGGATGCTTTGGAGGTACTTAAATTCTTTTTTCTTTTTTTTTTTAAACCCTACTTTCAAGGTAACAAGTTAGAGATACTTAAATTCAGTAGTGACAGATTCCCCTTTCCTTACTTCCACTAAAATATTTACAGTCTTTTCACATTTTTTTTGGAAAATAGAAACATGTTTCTGTATATGGAGAGATATAAAGACAGTATTAAAAAAATTGTATCAGTGGAGGGGAAAAAAATGTTAGCTAGAATCCCAGAGCAACTATTTCTATTGTTGTTGTGTATCTTTGTGGTCCTTTCTATAAAATACACAGGGGATTTTGTAGATGGTTTCCTTTCAACATGATACTTATTTTTCAGTAGAAAATAAAGTAAGCTTTAAGTAGTCCATTTTGAATTTTATACAAACAATAAACTAGTGGATGTAAGTGGATGGTTCTTTTGAAAGAAGTTGGAGGAAACCGCATAAAAAATCATCTCTGTATTATTTGATGTAAATATGCATGTTTCCTGGATTCTTTTCTATTTAGAAAAACATCAGTGGTCTATTGAAGTCTACTTGTCTGGATTGTCTGTTACTTTAGACATCTTCCTTTTCCTGCATGGGAGGAATGGTTTTTCTTTATGCAAAAAAATCTGTCTCGATAGAAATCACATCAAATCTACATTGTCCCCTGCCCACTCCCCATCGCACTCACACACACACAGACACCCATGGTAAGTACTAATAGGGTTGCTGTGCGTACAGAAATGTCTCCAAAGGTTAATTTACCCTCTTTGCCTTTTCTATCTTTTCTTTTCTGTTTTGTCTATACTATTATGTTGGTAATAATTTGCTTTGCTGATTATACTGTAATAACAGGGTGAAGCAGAAAGAGACTGTGATAACAAGAAAATCAGACTGGAGAAGGACATCAAATCACAGTCGTCTTCATCTTCATCTTCATCCTCCCACAAAGAATCTTCTAAAGCAAAGTGAGTATAGAGATTAGCAGCCACCTCATCTCTAGCAGATCAAGACTTCTTGGGTCTTGACAGAGCAAAGACATTTTTCTTCTGCAGTAGAATCAGTGGATTAATAAAGTCAAGCTCATTTGGACAATGTATTAAGTTTGTTTTTGTTTCTTGCATCTTTGAGGACCTTACAGGAATTAACAATTCATGTGGCAGCAAATTTGGATTTATCAGAAACATTTTCACTATGGGTAATTTCTTTAGACATCTGGATTTTTTTTTCCGTAAGGGAAAGAAAGAAAGGTGCCATTATTTCTACTTTGCAGAATTGGAAACAAAGACACAGAGAAAATGACTTGTCCAAAGTCAAATAATTCTTACTGAGTGTTGGAGCCAGCATTTGGACTCTGGGAGCCTGTGTTCAGTGCTCCTTCTTGTAGAGATGACTAAGAATCTGTGGGGTAACTCAGTGTCTGTTGCCGGGAAGAGGGGTGGCAGGTGAAAGGTGGGAGTGCCAGGAAGATGTAAATATAACAAGCAACTATTGTTTACTCTGATTTACTCAAGAAATTGCTTCAAAAAATGTCTTGGCACAAACAAGTGCATAGTGTCACCGTGTGGGAACCTGCAGAGAGGAGGAAGGCTCAGATGTGGAGGGTGCGGCTCCACTCGCCTTCTTGTCAGGGAAAGGCATGGGTTGGGAAGCAGCTGAAGCAAGCGTTTGGAATGATTGGGGAAAGTCAGGACCATTGACAGACTCTGCAAGCTTAGAAATTATACAGCTTCATTTATCACTAATGGGTAGGGCTAGATTTTTGAAAGGCCTCAAAAAGTCCCTGAAGTTTGGCCTGTTTACAACTGGTACAACTTTGTGATACCCTAATCTTTTGTGCCAGCAGCCAGTTTGTAACTAAACAACGAAGCCAAGTGATGTGTGCTTTGCCTCCCCTTAGTTTTACATGATGTTTCACTCCAGGCCCTCCAGGCCCTCCTCAGAGTCCTCAAAGAAGGAAATGCTCCCCCCGCCACCTGTGTCCTCGTCCTCCCAGAAGCCAGCCAAGCCTGCACATAAGAGGTCAAAGCGGGAAGCAGACACCGGTGGCCAGGACCCTCCCAAAAGTGCCAGCAGTACCAAGAGCAACCACAAAGACTCTTCCACTCCCAAGCACAGAAGAGTAGAGGGGAAGGGCTCCAGAAGCTCCTCGGAGCACAAGGTGAGCGGCGGCGGCGGCCATTGTGTAAGGTGGGATGCATTGCTGTACCTTTACGTTCCCAAAGAAGACGAGTTCCTAATGATGGCACTTCACAACTGTCCATTGCTTTTAATAAGGCAGTTGTTTGTGTTTAAAATGGTAGTTTTTGGAGGGAAGGTGAAAGGTAGTTAATAATACACAAAGATTTAGGTGTCAGTTTATTATTCTTACAGTGATTTCAGAGGTGAAAAATCAAAATAGATTTTTGTGCTAGTTTTTGATTGGGTGTTTTACAGTAAGAAATAGTTCCCCTGTGTAGTTGTGCTTTGAATATTTGATCTCAGATACTTTCATTCTAGGTTAAAATGGGGAAAAAATTATCCACTTTCTCAAATAAAAGTTCCTCTCTTCCTGTTAATCTGGGTGGAGCGAGGTGGTGTGTTTGGATTGACTAAGAGAAAATGTTATGTGTGGCTTTGTGAGTTCTCTGATCTCTTGGACATTCTTGTCTTTTTGAGTCTCCAGTTCAGTCAGAACCACTGCTTCAGTTGAATCTGTAGCTGAGGAAGTGTTTAACCAGGGTCGATTGTGCATTGTTTGATTTACTCTTTTTTGAAACTACTCTTTTGGGCTATTTAAGAGGGATGGTACTTTTAGGACAGTGGTCTTCAATGTTAGAGTGTAATCTGTATACTGATTTTATTTTTTTGAAGGGTTCTTCCGGAGATACTGCAAATCCTTTTCCAGTGCCTTCTTTGCCAAATGGTAACTCTAAACCAGGGAAGCCTCAAGTGAAGTTTGACAAGTAAGACTTCAGATGCTTGCTTCTTGTTCTTTTTTGTTTGTTTGTTTTCGACTTTTTTTTTTTTTTCAAAGATGGAGTCTCGCTCTGTCACTCAGGCTGGAGTGTAGTGGCACGATCTCAGCTCACTGCAACCTCCACCTCCCAGGTTCAAGTGATTCTCCTGCTTTAGCCTCCCAAGTAGTTGGGACTACAGGCATGAACCATCATGCCTGGCTAACTTTTTTTGTATTTTTAGTAGAGACGGGGTTTCACCGTGTTGGTCAGGCTGGTCTCGAACTCCTGACCTCAAATGATCCGCCTGCCTCGGCCTCCCAAAGTGCTGGGATTACAGGCATGAGCCACCGCACCCAGCCACTTATTGCTCTTTCTTCCTCCATTATCTCCTCCCCTCCTTATTTCCACTTCTCCTTCTTTGTTTACCCTCTGCCCTCCCCTTGCTGTCTTCCCATCCTTTTTCACTCTTGGTCTTAAGTTATCTTACCCTAGTCTAGTAATCTTTGGCCCATATAACCTGTCCCTGGTTTTTCTTCTTCTTTTTCAGACAACAAGCAGACCTTCACATGAGGGAGGCAAAAAAGTTGAAGCAGAAAGCAGAGTTAATGGTTAGTATTGGCTCTTTATCTCTTTGGTAGAATATTTTCTCATAGTAAAAAAAAATTTTTTGGTAGTCTCCATTCTACTGTATTCCCTATCACTCAGCGTATGTGTGGTGGAAAGAGGGGGGTGCAGCAGGCGCAGGAGAAAGGAGTGTGTGGGCCCTACCATTGGCCACAACATATGCACGCAGCAAAATCAGGACCTTATTGATTAAGCGGTAGGTGGTTCTTGGTGGTATTATTTTCTTTGGCTCCACTGATTCAGTCTGATCATGGGCAGATATATAGAGGACCTAGTCACACGTTTTATATCTAAGTCAGTGAAAGTTAGTCTACCTGCTGGTGATTTAATGCATAGGTGCCTTTTTATTCTACTGCATCAATTCCTTGGATGTGAAAAATGAGTCCTGCTGTTGAAACTCAGTCAGTGTGTGTTCACTCTAAAACATTTCACAAGGCAGGGAAGCCTGTTTACATTCCAAAATTATCTTAAAGCCTTGAGAGGCTGACCCAAAGGAAGAGTTGAGCTAGGCTATTAGATGAGATTTTAAGATTAAGGTAATGATTATACTGTTGGCAAACATGCTTTAAAGACACGAAGTCTCTTTACCTATTGGCTTTTGGACTTTCTGAAAGATGGTGGTTTTGTAGTTCATTGTGTACATAATTACGCTTTTACGTCACTACTGCAATAAATATAATGAGATAATGTTTGCCCTTTGTCATATGTAGATATCCAAGACTCTGGGGATTTTGCTTATGTAGTGAGTCCCTAAACCTAAATCCCCACAAATGCAAAAATGCAAAAACCTCCCTGGAAAACCATATGTTGAACTTTGTTACACAGAGGAAGGGCATGAGTTGACTTTTTTGGTCCACATGTAAACCTAACCACACATTTCAGACACCCACAGGGGTCTGAATCAGATTGATTCACCAACAAGATCCTGGCCTGGTGCTCTTCAACTTGCCTCATCTGCAGACCTGTATCTCTTCTGAGACTCTTTCATCAGATACCCTTGCATTAGGCAAAATGTTGATTCTTTACCATGCTGAATTCTGTAAGATAGTCAAATACAGGCCTCTCTAGCCCTGTCCCTAAAACTACCCTGTACCAGGGTGACCTAAGTCAGATGAAGAATCTGAGATTGGCCAGGCGCGGTGGCTCATGCCTATTATCCCAGCACTTTGGGAAGCCGAGGTGGGTGGATCACGAGGTCAGGAGATCAAGACCATCCTGGCTAACACGGTGAAACCCCGTCTCTACTAAAAAATGCAAAAAATTAGCTGGACCCGGTGGCAGGCGCCTGTAGTCCCAGCTACTAGGGAGGCTGAGGCAGGAGAATTACTTGAACCTGGGAGGCGGAGCTTGCAGTGAGCCGAGATAGTGCCACTGCACTCCAGCCTGGGCGACAGAGCAAAAACAAACAAACAAAAAAAAAAAAAACAAGGAAAGAAGAATCTGAGATTGTGCCAAACAGTGGTTTCAGCAGCTTCCAGTTTTCCAAGATTGTTACTGGAACTGTATGAATCTTTGGAGTTTTGGAAAGAGTAAATATTTCGCACTGTCAGCCAGTTATCTAAAACTTACCTTGACATTGGACACTTTCAGTACTAGATTCCTTGTTATTCAAAGGAGTAATAGTCATACTCTGGGGAACTTTGTTTTTAATCTATTAATATGCATACATTCTTTTTCCTTACCTAAGGTGACTGTACATCCCAGTGTGCCAGGACAGTCCTAGTTTGTGCCTGTTTCATCCCAGTTTGAGAAATAATTGTATCCTGTTTCACTCTTAAAATATACCAGTGTGGACGATAAGCCCCTGTGGCCACCCACTCCATAATAATCTCCCTTAATTGCATAATGTTTTGAAGATGTGCCTTTGGTGTTCCAAATAGTTACGTACCCAACTGAGTAGAAAGGGATGTGTTTCTTCTCTACGTTGTCTTCAACTGATGCGTAGGGAAACTACTTTAACAATGTTTCAGGAGATACATGGAATCACAGAAATATGGACATTATTGGCCTTATGATATACTTATCTAAAGGAAATGAATATTGACAAATTGCTATACAATATTGTAGTTTAGTTTATTTCTAGCGTAAAGCCAATATTAACTTTGGAAATCCCATGAAAGAGATGATGTTGAATAAGCATATTTGGAGAATTAAGTTCCCATCAGTGAAGCAAACCAGTCATGCCAAATACTGCTGATTAATTGGGGAATACTCATTTGATTTTTGTTCTTTCACTAATCTGACCCTTAGTTCTCCAGAAAAAGTACTTTTTGATTAAGTTACTTTTTAAAACAAAAAATTTTAGAATAATTGAATATTCTGAAATATACATATATACATATGTACATATACATGTGTATGTGTATAGCAGCCTAGTTTGTTCCGGTACTGGTAAAACATGAGAACAGTATGCACTAAAGTCTTTCTGTTGTCAGCTCACTGAGAGAAGCGTTTCCACCCCGTGTAGAGTGCAGCAGCATGCCTAAGTAGCATGACAGCCCACACCCCTCTCATTGCTGACGTGTCTCCAGCTCCTTAGATTCCACTTATGTCTTTACTCTTTTCCTTTCCTTTCCCCTTCCCCTTCCCCTTTCCTTTCCCTTTCCCTTTCCTTTCCCTTTCTTTTCTTTTCCTTTCTTTCTTTCTTTTCTTTTTTTTTTGCAATGGAGTCTCGCTCTGTCACCCAGGCTGGAGTGCAGTGGCATGATCTTGGCTCACTGTAACCTCTGCCTCCCAGATTCAAGCAATTCTCCTGCCTCAGCCTCCCAAGTAGCTGGGATTACAGGCCTGCCACCATGCCTGGCTAATTTTTATGTAGAGACGGCAGTTTCACCGTGTTGGCCAGACTGGTCTCAAACTCCTGATCTCAAGTGATCCACCTGCCTCGGCCTCCCAAAGTGCTGGGATTACAGGCGTGAGCCACCACGCCCGGCCCCTATTTTCATTCTTTCCTTTTGAACATAGCAAATACAAAGCAGAAATTACAAACGTTAATCAGTTGCTCTCGATGTGCGGTACATATGCCATATGTGGAGAGACAGTTACATCACACTGTCATCAGCTGCACTTGCCATATGCCACTTAGAAGGGTGCTACATGACAAGGTGTGTATTCAGGTGTAGGGTGACCACCAATATCTGGTTTTGTTCATATTTCTACGTTGCTTTTAAGGGACTCTGAAATGTTACTCCTGTTGACCTGGGGGGATGGCTTTGTGCACTAAAGCAGATGTCAAAGGAGATTAATCTGTTGGGCTGTAAAATGCATAAAACAATTATTGTTAGCTATTATATCTAACGTGCTCATAAACCAAGAGTGTTTTCTGCTTTTTAGTAAACTTCAGCACACACAAAGAAGTATGTGTCTGCATTACTCTAGACATGTGGAATAATGTGTTTCTCAAGAAAGTTATAGAATGACTAATTGCACACTGATAACAAGGAGGCTATGTACTTACTGCCTTAGTTTGGATATGTGCTTTCATAAGGCTTTGAGAGCATGGTCTTAATACAGGATCGTTTTCTTTTTCCTAATGAATTTCTGCTAAAAGAGTGATTTCAGCAGGTCATAGCTAACAGGCTTTGGTTATCATTTTTAGTTCATTCATCTTCACACTTCTCCCTGGCCATAATTAAACTAAGACAGTGGAGGAAAGTCACACTAAAGAATGTGGGTGAGAAACTAAATCAAGGTTTGTCTTCAGCCTAACAATGACCATGTTCTTCTCCCGCAGACGGACAAGGTTGGAAAGGCTTTCAAGTACCTGGAAGCCGTCTTGTCCTTGATTGAGTGTGGAATTGCCACAGAGTCTGAAAGCCCAGCATCCAAGTCAGCGTACTCTGTCTACTCAGAAACTGTAGATCTCATTAAGTAAGTGCCAAGTCATTGTGCTTTCCTTTTCTTTCCTCACCTTTATTGTCTTGATCCATTTGAACCTTAGTGTAAAGATGGCTCAATAAAGGGGAGACTTTAAAAAGTTATTGGTCCAAGAACTAGTTTTTGTCCTAAACTAAAACTGCGTTCTAGATGAAGTGCTAGCACAGAGTAACTGGGTCCAACTGCATCATTTTGCTAAGTGCACCAAGAAGTGCCAGAGCTTTCAGGGAGAGGTTGGTTTTTCCAGTTTAGCTTTCTTATCAGATGACCTCTCCTCTCAGTTTAAGCTTCTACTTTGTTTACTTACCTACATTTCAACAGGGGACTCAGTAAGGACACAACTTTACTTGGTTTCAAGAGGCATGTCCCTGCCTGGTTTTCTCAGTGGCCTGGATTGTTGCTCTAAAGCCTTGGGTTTTTCATTTTTTTCCTGGGATGCTCTCATCTTTTCAACATCTTCAGGAAAAGTCAATATAAAATGGAAACAAGCATAATAAGTTGTATTTGTGTCTGCCTTTGTTTAAAACCTGATGTACTTTTATGTTTTCCTGTAGATTCATAATGTCATTAAAATCCTTCTCAGATGCCACAGCGCCAACACAAGAGAAAATATTTGCTGTTTTATGGTGTGTATTTTCCTTTGTCTAAATAGTACTAAATTTGTTTTTGCATCTGTTGATGTTACAAAAAGATTTTGAAATTTGTTTTCTTAATGTGAAAATTATGAAAAGCAAGTCAGTACTTTGGTCAAAAGGTTAATCCCCCCACTGGTAGTTCTTACAAAATGGTATCTGCTGCCATTTTTCTGATGGCTTGTTAAATGCTTTGGTCTTGTGATATAAATTATATCCTTGTGTTTTCTACCAGCATTTACTTTTAGGATAGTATGAACAGAGCAGTAAGATTCTTTACATACCAACTCACACAGGTGAGGAAAACGCAGTGTGTTCATTAGGCTGTTGAAGGTGAGATGGCTGATTTTCTGTCGTCTGATAGTCATGTGCAGTTTCCCTTCTGTCTTTGTTCATAGCATGCGTTGCCAGTCCATTTTGAACATGGCGATGTTTCGTTGTAAAAAAGACATAGCAATAAAGTATTCTCGTACTCTTAATAAACACTTCGAGAGTTCTTCCAAAGTCGCCCAGGCACCTTCTCCATGCATTGCAAGGTAACTCTAATATAAATAATTTCCAAAATTGAGTCATTTCTTTCTTTACTTCTTGCTTTGTGACCATTTGTATGCTTACATATGTGAGTTTGCCTTTTCAAAAATCTTTGGCTTCAACTGTGTGCTGATTGCTCCTAAATTTAAATTATTAGCATAGTTTTACCTTTTTGAGAAATGGTTATAAATCAAGGTTGTTGCTGATTGGAAAACATAAAAAGGTAATTGCAAAGAATATAGAATTGAGATTTTTGAGCTTTGAGGGTTTGTTTGTTTTTTGAGACAGAGTCTTGCTCTGTTGCCCAGGCTGGAATGCAGTGCTGCAATCTTGGCTCACTGCAACCTCCACCTCCTGGGTTCAAGCGAGTCTCCTGCCTCAGCCTTCCGAGTAGCTGGGATTACATACAGGTCTGTGCTGCCACCATGCCCAGCTAATTTTTGTATTTTTAGTAGAGATGGGGTTTTCACCACATTGACCAGATTGGTCTCGAACTCCTCACCTCAAATGATCTGCCTGCCTTGGGCTCCCAAAGTGCGGGGATGCCACAGGTGTGAGCCACTGCGCCTGGCCGAGCTTTGAGGATCTTTAGATAAGCCGAAGAACACAAAACAAGAGGCAGAGCCATCCGAACCGAGCCAGAGTCCTTCTCTCTCTGTGTGTGTGACATAGCCTCTTGGCATTTCAGTAAACAAATTTCCAGAGCCATATGCCCTTCATCTTCTCCAGGATCCACACCAGTAATACTAAGAATGAAAATGATTAGCAAAATTATTTTCCCCACTTTATGAACTAACGTTCATGTATGCTCTAAGTTATTAGAAAAAAAAAAAAAAAAAATCCTTGTACAAGTGTTTTTAAAATGAAGTTGGAATTTTCTTCCCTGTAGTCCTTGCCTAGTATTTTTTAATTTGGTCATACTCCTTGTGAAGTTCCTAGTTCTGATAAGTTTTGCTATTTTAAGAACATCACTTACACGACTGCCCTATTTCTAGCACAGTCAAAAGAAGAGACTCCCATATGGCCTCTCTTAAAAAAGAAAGTCCTGATTAAGAAGTAACTTCATATTACCTCTGAAGATTTTCATGGCTGCTGCATCTGAGATATTATTCTAAGCTAATAGATTGTCAGTCACATTCTTTTAGATAACTCCTTCAATCATTTGCCCATCCAGTGTATACTGAGCACCTTCTTCATACCAAGCCTTGTGTTAGGTACTGGGGATACAGCAGACAAGAACCACTGCCCTCATGGAGCTTTCACTCTACTCCTTGCAAATGTACATTCTGCTAGGTCCGTGCAGCCCAAAGGGCAGGTGTAACATCATGAGGCTACTGCCGCTGAGCCATCTTTCCATTTTATATTCATTAACTCTTTTTTATTTAATCCACATTGAGTCACATATTAACTTGCAGGTCCAGATATTCAGCCAAGAGTGGAGTAAAGAGGAGATTGAGTCTTCTGATGCATGATACTTATATTAGTTCATTCATTGACTCAGCAAGTATTTATCAGGAGCCTGCTTTTAGCACCCATTGTGCTGAGTGCTACTAATGCAAAAATTAATACGACATAATTTCTGCTGTGACCCAGGAAAAGGAATAAACAGAGATAAATGCAAGAAAAGAGAGATGTTCAAGTGGTGGCAGAAGGGAAGCTGTGATGTATCCAGGGTATCCACAGTGTCTAAAAGAATGCATGGTACAGAGCAGGTGCTCAGTTAGTGTTTACTGAGTGGATGAAAGGATGAAATACAGGTAGGCGTGCACACATGTACATACATTGCATACATAAGAGTATTGTCTTACTAGGAGATTCCAGGCAGAGGAAGTAGACTATGCGAATGGCATGGGAAAGCATATTTGGAATACAGATTAGCCCAGCATGGTGTCTCATTGACCTTGTAGGAGTGACTTTAGCAGTGGTTATCATTTTGGCAGGTGTGTAGTGAAACTTTGTGTCTTGGACTGTAGTCCCAGACATGTAAATATGTGATCTGGGGGCTACTGGTGACTGACTGACCAGTTTTCTCTTCTCTTCCGCCTCCCAGAAGCACAGGCACACCATCCCCTCTTTCCCCAATGCCTTCTCCTGCCAGCTCCGTAGGGTCCCAGTCAAGTGCTGGCAGTGTGGGGAGCAGTGGGGTGGCTGCCACCATCAGCACCCCAGTCACTATCCAGAATATGACATCTTCCTATGTCACCATCACATCCCATGTTCTTACCGCCTTTGACCTTTGGGAACAGGCCGAGGCCCTCACAAGGAAGAATAAAGGTAAATAAATGGCTCTGTGGTGGTAATTACTGGGGGGTGTGGATTGGGAGGAAATAACATTGGTTTATATTTTAAGTTCAGTTTCTTGGAGAAAAGGAAATGTGTAGCTGTTTAATTATATTTTCTCCATTCAGCCTCAAAACCTAGTTACAATTATTCCTTGAGCACTGTGTGGCATGGAGCTGAATTTCTGTGGCTAGATCTTAGCAAAACCAAAATAGAAGTGGTTTTAGCGCCTTGCCCCTTCTGAAATTCTGTTGTCATTATTTCAGCCTGAGCTGAAATGCTAGCTGCGGCAAGGCAAATGAGGAAGAGGAGTCACTAGCTGTTCCTAGGCTCAGCACATTGGAGATACAAAGTAGCATAACCCAAATACTGAGATTATTGTTTGTTTTTAGTATATGATAAGAAAGATAGTAGCTATAGTACGAGAGATGCAGTGTAGTAAACATTATTGAGACTTGTTTGGGGAAGAAGACCCTTGGAGAAATGCAAGGTTTAGGAGAGTTGGAGCCAGCTGGCTGTAACCACTTACTTTCCATATAGCCTCTTAGGGCCTTATCCATCTTATCAAACTGATAATACGTTTAACTTTTTTTCCCCCCATTAATGCATCTTTTGAGGCAAAGGTATACATTTGGTGTTTTCCAAGTGCCAGCCACTGTGCTAAGCATTATGGATTCAGCTCTAAAGCAAACCAGGTTTATAGTCCAGTAGAGAATTAGCAAGCAGTGACAGTAGATTGTGATCTTTTATATGTGATAAAGTGCAGAATATTGTGGGGACGTACCTTCTGGAAACTTGAATTTTAATTTTTGTGTGTGCTTGTGTATTTACTTGTTTTTTTGTTTTGTTTTTGCAGAATTCTTTGCTCGGCTCAGCACAAATGTGTGCACCTTGGCCCTCAACAGCAGTTTGGTGGACCTGGTGCACTATACACGACAGGGTTTTCAGCAGCTACTAGAATTAACCAAAACACCTTAATGGAGCCCCAGGTTGATTCAATGCCTTGGGAACTATTTTTGCACATTGGAAGCCTCAAAAACAGTCCAGACGTTTGTTTCATCAGGACGCCAAACTCTAAAAAGCAGCAGCACGAGATGGCCAGGACATTTGTCCGCTTAAACTCTCCACAACGGTGTGATCATTGGTTGGACACTATGGTTATGCAGAAGCAGAGATGAGGAGGCTGGCCCCAGAGATGATCTTGCCCTTCCTAACTAAAGGACAGAAGTGCAATGTAGCTTAAATGGGTGTATGAATGGTCTAGAAACATTTCTATTTTTTTTTTTTTTTTAACCAGCAGGATACAAGTTGCAAATGAAATGAGGAGAAGCAGTTTCAACTCTGAAAGTGAATTTACATCATCTCAGTAGCCACACTAGTCCATTCTCAGAAGGAAATTTTGTTTTTAACAATGACTTTTGGTGAAGGGTTTTGTGGATGATTTTTTTTTTCTTTTGAGTTTTGGGAGAAATATTTGTTTAATAACTTCTAATGGCCATCTGTAAACCGTAAGTAATGAAGGACTCCACTGTGCCCCACTTTCTGCCAATGAACAGTGGCTTGATAATACCAAGTATTGTAATTTATAAAATTGAAGGCAACCCCTGCTCCTGCCGCCCCCACCCCCCATTGCCTAGAGTGCTGCACATTCACCCCAACTCTGACTTCTCTGTTTCTGTGCTGAACGTCAGCCCGCGTCGGAGCGGCAAGGAGGAGCCACAGCGCATGGGGTGCCGCCTCGAGGTCTGCACGGGAGGACTTGGCGCTGCCATTTCCCACCCCTGCTTCAGCAAAAGGGACTCTCTAACAGGGCAGTCACTGTTGAGTCTATTCTGAATTTCCTACCTTGGGGAAGAAGGGAACCAACGTTTATACCTGACCAGATGGCTAAAGTGCTTTTAAAGTTTTGTTTGAGTAGAGCTGGAATTTGAGGTGCTGATCTGTGGTCTACAGTTATGTGGTAACTCATGTTGTCCAACCAACTCAGAGTTTTGTCAGTGAACAAGAAAAATGAAATCTTCTTAGAGAGGCTATATTTTTCTGCTACAAATTATTTTATATTTATAGCAAAACTAGACTTTCAGAGTCCTTAATTGTCTGGGGGAAGTTAACTCCCTGAGAGGATGTAGAGATTTGGGGTGTTTAATTAGACTTTTGAAAAACTCGTCACCACATGCCTTCACTCCAGAGTGTTCTCAGCTGGATTTGATTTGGTTGAGGAGGAACTGTGGCCCTCCGTAAGTTATTGCCGTAGTGTATACATTAAACCAAGTCCATTTCGAATGACCTAAAATGAACTAACACAATCAGAAATCCCATGTGCCCATAAGCACAGATTTTTCTTTTTTTTTTTTTTTTTTTTTGAGACGGAGTCTCGCTCTGTCGCCCAGGCTGGAGTGCAGTGGCCGGATCTCAGCTCACTGCAAGCTCCGCCTCCCGGGTTCACGCCATTCTCCTGTCTCAGCCTCCCGAGTAGCTGGGACTACAGGCGCCCGTC